>NC_056738.1:566330467-566637967 GCF_019279795.1 Protopterus annectens | reverse complement strand
AAAATAATAATAATCCCAGATTTTGGTCAAGAAGACTTTCTAGTGTAGGGTACCATTTTTCCACAATATATAGAACACTGCCAGCTAGTAATTATCTAGTAATTAGAAATTAATTAGAATTACAGTAAAATAATATTTTAATAAAATTTGAATAAGTAGTAATTGATAGTATCACATTGTAATAGTTCCACTCCACTGAGAAATAAAGATGTGTTTTTATTTCTTGATTTGATTTTTAAATTAATTTTAACAGTCTATATCTGCTTTTGCTAAGGGCCGTAAGCCTACATTAGTAATTCTAGTACATAGCTGCACTGAATTTTGCTGTTTAAGTGGTCTAATTACTGGAATTAAACCCTAGATTCATTTCTATATATGGAGTGTATGTCAGGCTAGTTCAGGACTTGTCTTTACATTAAGGCAACTCCAAGTCAGTCATCTCAGAACTAAGGGTCAAACAATTCCAATGCTTTTACTTGTTGTGATCTTTTAAATTACTGTTGCATCATAATAGTTCCTTTAGCTAGACAAGGAAAGACAATTAACTCCAAGTACACAAAAAAGAGAAAACACCACTGGGGTAAGGTACCTCCAAACAAGAAACTGTCCAAAACCAAATATAAAAGAATGGCAGGTACTCCACAACAATCGAAGCAAACCACTGAATATATCTTAAAATATACTCTTTATTCCACGAAGTAATCACTTTCGCATCTCCAGGGATGCTTCTTCTGACTTAAAACAGTAACAAAGCACTTCAAATCCTTTTAAATATAGCATCACTTCTATCAAAGACCAATAAAATGCCTATTAAAAAACACATGATAAGGACTCTTAAACACTAGGTCTCTGAGAAACATGTATCATTGTATGTAAGTTGCATATATATATCTGCAAAGAATGTATATATGTTTCCTTTTTATTATATCATATCCGTTTTTGGCTATTATGTTGTCCACAAATAGGAATGTGTTATTTATTGGAAGTATTTTTTTGTATATAGAGATATTTATATTTGGTATGTGTGTTTGAGTAACTGAAGAATAAGTTATATTCAATATGCAATTAACAAGGTTTTTTATAATTTTGTATGATGTATGGTTTTTATTAAGACATTCAGAATATGCATTTTGTCCCCTTTTTTACACACATGTACATATATATTATTATCATAAGTTATTTGTATGCATATAGATTAGTATTATAGTAGAATCGTGACTTTAAGAGTCCGCTTCTCCACAACTCCTTTAGGTAGCCTGATTGAGATGGGTATCTTGAAACTGTAAGAATTGTCTCATGCTGTCTGATGATCATCTATTAGTCAAACAGCATAACACCATGTGTGAGAGATATAATCATATTATATCCTTGGAGGCAAAAATCTCACCCATTGTAAACTCAGACATGAAAATTATCAGCAGTATACCATGCATCACATCTCTCCAAGGCCATCACAATGAACAAAATCCATCATATGCTGAGGTTCTAAAGATTAACTTGTCTAAACTTCAAAACCTCCAAAGCACAACACGGGCACAAAACATACTCGTCAAATGAAGCCAACTTCCTTACTTAGCACAAGAATTCTCAATGTCACAGGTGCTGAGCCCATAATTTAGGTATCGACCCAAACAAACATTCTTGTTATAAGTGACTCCATTGTCAGGCATGCACATGATGCCTCTTACCAGGCTGAGCAAGAAAATCATGAAAGTTAGTTGCTTGTCTGGTGCCAGGATCTATCAGATCAAGCATGCACTTAAATCCTTGAACAAGTACCAGTTTGACTCTGTCATAGTTCATGCAATTGTCAACAATTTCAGGCGAATCTCTCTGGACTATATGAAGACAGAAACGATGGAGCTCTCAGACAATGTGTCCAAGGCAAGTATGATTATAGCACTGAGCAACATTCTACCTTTTCCAAGGATGATGCTGCAATATGAGCAAAAAATAATTGAATTTAATAACTGGCTTTGTTTCTCGTGTCATTCAAGTGGGGGTGCAAAATTTGTCAGCCTGTGAAAATACGATTGATAGACAATGCTGGTTCATCAGAGTTGGCCTACATCTGTTCCCTCTATGGTTTCAATTATTGGCAAAGACATTGTCCACCCCATAGTGCCTTTTTTAGGCAGTGCCTACCTGATAAATCTAGCAACATAATGGAACAAGCAGGACTATAATATCTTCCACACAGAGTTAGGTGACCAGCCACTGCTCTGCTGTATTCATCTGTGCAATCCATGGAATCTGTTGCATTCTGTTAACCATAAGTACAATTATATACAGTATTTTGCACATTTAAAGTGTATTTTTTGCTATATTGCTGATATTTTAAAACTGTTCTTGTTAATTTGTTGTACTTTTTGTCTGTAGTGGCATAGACTATATTCAGATCTGCTGAATTTTGTTCTGTTTGTTATACTGAGCACTAAACCAGGCTATCTTTTGTTGGAGATGACCCCCCCCCCCACACACACACACCTTTGTGGTAGGAGAGTGCAGTTAGGACTCATCTGATTGAAGGTTGCTGGCACAGATCAGTTTTGAGATTTTTATTGGTTAAATTGTTTAATTCCGTTTGCTCACTGTTGTTACATAAGGCCCACATTTGTGTGGGTTTGCTCTTATGTTAACACAGCTCCACAGATTTAGGTGACCAGCAACTGCTCTGCTGTATTCATCTGTTTACACGTAGTGTACCTCTATGCAGTATCACACACTGCCATGCAGTGGGGTAATCACTTCAGTAGATACATTTTCCCTTAGCAGCTGCCCATGATCTAGCTGAGAATTCCTTAAAATGCACTTAGCTGCTCAGAGAGCACCTCAGCTCCACTTTTCCTCTTAAACAGTTTCAAAACCACAAAATCTACAATAACCTCATACCATTTAGAGAACCCTACTAATATAGACCCTTTGTAGAGCACCCCATTAGTATAGACCCTGTTTAGAGCACCCAGTTATATCACACCCCTCTATTTTCTCTCCCCATTGTGAAAACAGGATTTAACCTAGCATTATGGATGGTCAGTTTTCCTCCATTTTTCCTACTGGCCTGAATGACATGGGTTTCATGAGGTAGTGTAGCAAATGCCTCATGTACACTGACAACTCTGTACATCTAAATCACCAAAGTACAGTTTGTGAGAGATTCATCTATACTAAAAATCTCAAATGTTTGCTCTGTCATGCACAGAACAGTAACACCGAACAGGTTGTCAGCTCACATACTACACCTCTTATGCAAACCATGCACTCAACACATAAACCATCATTCGTGGAGGCACTCAGTAAAAACTTACCTAAACACCAGAGATCTTCCAACACAAAAATGCCACACCTAATACAGGACCTACAGCAGTCAATACACAAAAAAAACACAAGCACCCCCTAAGACAAAGCACATCTAAACCAACTTTTTTAGTCATAGTTAACTTCATTGTGAGATACACAGATGTCCCACTCACCAGGCTGGAGAAGGAAAAGGTTACGGTCAGCTGTCTATCGGGTGTCAGGATCCATCAGATCACACATGCACTCGAGTCTCTCAACAAGTGCCTTTATGACTCCATCATAATTTATGTTGGTGTGAATGACTTGTGACATACGTCACTGGACTATATGAAGTGAGTCATGATTTACCTCTATGAATATGTGTCCCAGGCAGGTATGTCCCTAGCCTTGAGCAGCATTCTACCCTTATCTGGCTGATACCACAATATAAACAAAAAAAGATTGACTTCAGCTATTGGCTTAGTTTCTGGTGTCATTCTAAGGGGATCCAGTTCCTGTCAGCCTGGGATGACATGGTTGATAGACCACACTGATTTGCCAGAGATGGTTTTCATCTGTTACCGCTAGGCATTCAGTTACTTTCTAAGGCTCTTGCCTCCCCCATAGTGCCTTTTTTAGGCAAAGTCTCAAGAACAAAATTTCCAACATGAAAATATCACTCACAAATAAGTTAAAGATTACACTGCTAAATGCTAGGAGTTTAAATCAGAAATTGCACTCTCTGGTAGCACTTCTTTCCGTGGAGGATGTTGATGTCTGTGCAGTCACAGAAACTTGGTTCAGGGCCACAGAGCTTTGCAAGGCTAAAATGCCTTTCACACTTTCAGACCACAGAATGAATGTGTGAGAACCAAAGGAGGAGTAGTATCTCTCTTAGACAAAGATAAATACACCTCTAGACTGATTAGACAGGAAAACTCCATGGAGTTACTCCATGTTCAACTAACTGTGGGTAAGACTCCCCTTCAAGTCATCATTAGCTGAAAGCCCCCTTCAATGACCCAAGATACCCATGCTGTTTTTTTGGACCTACTTGAATCAATTAAATTCCAACCAAATACTCTAGTCCTAGGCGATTTTAACTATCCCTCCATTGACTCGGTAACTTATATGAGTAACAAAGTGCTTACACAAAGGTTCCTGGACTTTGTTAACACTATTGCTCTGGAACAAATAATATTCAACCCCACAAGGGGCTCAAATATTCTTAACCTGGTCCTCACTAACATGGGTAACCACTGCACAACCACAGATATAGGGCCCTCACTGGTTAAATCTGATCACAAATCAGTCACATTTGATGTAGTTATAACTCTTGAACCCCTCTTAGGAGAAATCAGGCTAAAATAAATCATCAAAGCTAATTACACCCTGCTAGGGGCTGGCATAAATCATTTCCAAGCCCCTGTTCCCACAGACACAAATGCCCTGTACAAATACTTACACAAATGTATTGTCACAGCTGTACCTGATAGGATCAAAAGAAGATTATCAAGAAAAAACAAGCCTCCCTGGTGGACACCTAGCATTAATAAGTTATACAACAAGAGAGAGCAGTTGCTATCTAAGAATAAAAAGAAGAGGTCCCAGCACTGGAAGAACACCCTCCTCTGCTGGAACAAACAAATAAGACAACTTGTAAAATCTTCTAAGGGCTACTTCAAAAAAAAAATAGCAACTATAGCTAAAGATAATCATAAGACATTCTTCAACAATATCCATAACCTAAAAGGTAGGACCCTGACATGCGCTGAACTGGCTGTGGATGGCATCACACACACAGATCCTGTGAAAATAGCTAACTTATTAGCTGACAGGTTTGGTGAAAATTTCACCCTCTGTCCCTCCAAACATTCCACAAAGCATTCTGAATACATCTCTCCCACCTTGCATCTCCAAAAAGCAAGTCATTAATACTCTGTCCAGGGCCAAAACCACAGCCTCTATGTGACTGGATGACATCCCAGGCTGCATTTTAAATGGTCTAAAACATGAATTACTAACTCCATTAGGTGCTCTCTTCATCCACAGCCTGAGTACTGGTTTTGTCCCTGCTGAATGGAAAACAGCAACCATAACCCTTTTTCATAATGGGGGTACAGCAACAGACCCTGAGAGTTTAATCAACCTTATCTGTAAGGCCATGAATGACTCATCATGGACCTTATAAATGAGGATACAGGTTATCTCCAAGCCCTTGATCCGACAAAGTTTGGTTTTGTTAAAGGCAGGTCTTACCTGTTAAACCTGGTTGACCTCTTTGAAAACATCACCAGAGCCATAGACAAAGGCAAATCTATGCAGACAAGTCTACCTTGACTAAACCAAGGCCTTTGGCACAATTCCAGATTCAGGCATCATTGATAAACTCTCCAAGTTGAATATAACCCTTATGCTGTCAGGTGGATTGCTAACTGTCTCACCAACAGATCAAACTCAGTCAAAGTTGGGGACTTTACCTCAACCAGCAGACCTGTCACCAGTGAGGTTCTACAGGGGTCAGTGCTGTGCCCCCCTATTGTTTGGAATATACTTCTCAGAAGTTCAGGACAACACAGAGGGGTTGTGGCTGACTAAGCCTGCTGACAACTGCAAATTAGGTGCAATCACTGAATCCCCAAATGATGTCAATATACTTCAAGAGAGACTTATACAAACCGATGATTGATGTAAAGCCATGGACTCAAACTCAACGCAAAAAATGCATTATTATCCCCTTCAGTAAAAATGATATTCCTGAAGACTATTGTATAAATAATGATATCCTAAGTAACAACTCAGTACTGCAAAACTTGAGAACACAAGCTGGCTGTATCCTAAACTTTCCACCATGTGTCTACTGTGGTAAGGAAGGCATTTTATGTCTCACACCTCATTAGTAAAGGTATTGCCTCAAAAGTGAAAGAGGTCATAACACCCCTGTACTTGACCCTCATCAGGCCAATAATTGAGTACAATGCTTCCTTTGGTATGTACCTTACCAGGTACCTGCAGCAATCTGACAGACCTCAAAGATGTCTAACCAAGAAAATTCAGTGTCTCCAGCACATTGACAGAGTGAAGTCACTATGCCTGTACTTAGCAGCTTACACACTGCTTAGAGGAGACCAGTGCTTGGCCTGCAGAGCATTCTCAGATCTAGACCTAATGGAAATGCTGCACATCCACAATTCAAATGTGACAAGGGTCACACACTCCAAGGACCTTAACCTGGCCTGCGACATAAATAGGACCTACTGGAAGGACAGATATGTCTCTCAGAGGTTGCTACTTCTCTGGAATAGGCTACCAGTTCTCATCAAATGAAGCCCCTCTATGACCCTATTTAAACGTAGCCTGGATGAATGGATGGGAAACCATAAATTCCTGCTGTGGATTTCACCTATGTCCCTCCTAGATTTGGGCAGTCATTGCTAACTAAGTCTTGAGTTTAGGCAAGATACTTTATATTGAGTTTCTCTAGTATTATATTGGGCACACACAGCTAGGCTAATAAAGGCATTTGGATCAATAGCTCAGTAACTACCTATAAACCTATGAACCTATGAACAAATTTAGACCAGCCACTATGCAAGAGGGGAAAAAAGATGGACATCTGTCAATCTACATAATACGAGACTCACAACAAGGCTGCTAAAGCAGCATGATGCACTACATCTTCTTCTTGTTCAAATAACCATAAGAAAGTTCCTGTACCATGTAACAGTTAGCTACAGAACTCCCTCTATGACACAAGAAAGCCATAATGCCTGCCAACAGGAATGAGAATCATTCAGTATTACACCAATACAATTTTCCTAGGTGATCCAAACTATCTGACTATAGACCAGGAAACCTACACCACCACTAGTGCACAAGCACAGAGATTCCTTTACTTTGTCAGCACAACTGCCCTGGAGCAATTAGCCGGAGTACCCACTAGGGAGAAAACATCTTGGATCTTATCCTTACTAAAATGGGAGCATCTTGCACCATCCCTTGTGTATCGTCATCACTTGTTAGGTCTGACCATAATGCAGTTTTCTTTGACATCAAACTAAAACCAGAGATCCCTTCAACCCAAGGTACTTTCGAAATTTCTTTAAGACAAACAATCTGATCCCAAGTGATATATTGGCAAGCTTCAAATCCCCACCAAACACTGCTAACTCCACTGAATATGCAAAAGTGTACACCAACACACTATACCAGCATGTATATAGCTGCATAATGCAGCTGCACCCAATGGGAACAACTGCATGGCAAGCCTCAGAAACTAACAAACATGGTGGAACCATAATATCAAAAAGCTTTACAATAAAAGTAAAAGAACTTTGACCGAACATAAGAACAGTAATTTCCAGAATGTTAGAGTCCTTTTCACTAAAATAAACAAATGACTCAGCAGCTTAATACAATCCACCTAAGCCAAGGTTGAGGCTAAAACGCTATTCAAGCCAAAGACAATCACAAGGCATTTTTAATAATGTTCATAATATCCAAAGTACAGCACAGCAATGCACTGCACTGACTGAGAACAATGTTACCAATACCTACACTAAGGCAATAGTTAATCTACTGGCCAATAAATTTAGCTCTAACTTTACCCTTCACTTCCCTCTGTCTATACCTCAAGATATACCAGAAACTGACTCCCGTCCAGTTATCGCACAAGACCAGGTCATAAAATCAGAAAATACTGCATCATTGTATCATGTCAATATCTCTGGATGCATCTTAAATAGCATGAAGCATGATTTAGCCACACATGCTGTTCAGTCTCAGCCTCTATACAAGCTTTGTACCAAGTGAATGGAGAACAGCTACAGTCATTCCCCTGCATAAAGGAGGACCTTCCACAAATCCAGGCAATTAGAAATCCATAAGTCTGACCAGCTTCATATGCAGAGTCCTGGAAAGGCTTATCATGCAATTAATCAATCAGGACACAGGGAGCCCCCAAACACTGGACCTGAATTACTTCAGATTCATCAGTGGCAGGTCATGCTTACTCAATCCGGTGGATTCATTTAAAAAGGTCACCAAAGCAATGGATGAAAGCAAAAAGGTACACATTGTATACCTCAAACTGATGAAAGCTTGTAACACAATTCACCACTCATAGTATAAAAGCTAAATAAACTGGGAATAAACCCCAATTTCACCTACTGGATTTCCAATTGGCTCACAGAAAGACACAGATAATCAAAATAGGGAAAGTTACCTCCACAAAGAGAACAGCCACCAGTGGAGTAACCCATGGTTCTGTTTGTTTCTGTTTGGCATCTATGTTTCTGAAGTAAAAGCCAATACCAATGGGCTCTGGCTGATTAACTTTGCAGTTGATTGTAAGCTAGGAGGAGTCATTGAATTCCCAAATGACTTTGCCATCCTGCAGGAAGGTTTGTCCTAAATAAATAAACAGTGCTAAAATCATGGACTGAAACTAAATGCTAAAAATGCATTATTGTATCCTTTGGAAAGTTATCGACTTCAGGAGCCTACCACATTGACAATACACCCCTAAGAGATGACCCATTTGTTTGGGATTTGGGAACATATTTTATAAACTAAGGGATTGTGTCTAGATCTTGGGACAAGTGACATGACACCCTGTCCCTGACATCATGTACAAAAATGGGAAAAAGGTTGTTGACAATAATAATGTGTCTCGATCTGGGGATGTCATTGCCCCCACCCTTTACTTAGCCCTCTTCAGGCCACTCACTGAATATAATGTCCCCTTTGGCAGGCATCTGTCCAGACTAATACAACAACTGGTACTCTCACAGAGATACCTTAATAAAAGGATACAAGTCCTAAACAGCATGTCCAACATGGGCTGACTCAAATCTGTGTCACTATACTCAGTATCCTGCAGACTGCTAAGAGGTAAAAGGTGTCTGAAATACAGGCGATCCTTCAGTCCATTACCGATGGATTTACTGCACATCAGCAAGTAAAATGGTATCAGAAATACTGGTCTGGGGGGCATGCCCAAGATGGTGAGCAGTTAACAGCACGATTTAAACCTTTGAACATGCTTGAGGCTTTTTCCATTGGCATCAAAAGGGCACATAGATAACTTTCCAACTCATCTTTTGAAAAAAAAAAACAAGTTCATCAAGGTCAGTGATCATAAGATTTTTTTCTCAAGTCAAGATAAGCATTTAGTCTTAAAAGCTACATGGAATAATTATCCAGTTAAAATGAAAGAAAATGCTATAAGATTTGACAATGATTATTCAACATTAGTGATTTCAAAGAGAAAACCATGAGTGCCATTTGCAAAAGCATAAAGAAAAACAATATTAAAGCACAAATCTTGTTTTTAGAAAAAGTAAGGATTCACCTTCCAGAAGGAAAGAAGAATTTTAACACCTTGAAAGATGCAATGGAGCTTATACAGAAAAATAAAATCCTAGAAAAAACTGAAGAAATGGATTGGAGTCTATCAACTTCTTTGAGGAGACATGCAACAAGAGATGGTTGGTAAGTAAAAGATAAAAAACAGTAAAAAACTGAAGGACAAATAAAAATCAATGTATTTTATGGCTATTAATTATTATTAATTTAAAGAAGTGATTGAACACTTATGAACAGTTACTGAATATTATTTTTTACTAGGTAAATCATTTATTTCTTTATTGGCCTAATTCACATGGTTGCTAGTTCCCTTTTTAAAATATTAGAGTTTGATTCTTTTCATTATATATGAAATGAAAGCCACTTATTTTCATTTAAAGTTTAAAAGGTTAAATAAACTAGTAAGTTTAATAAAGTTAATTGTTATTAAGTTGAAACTTAGGTGGGACACTTTCAGATATCTTGGCATAGTTGAGTAAAATACTATTAAAGATAATACAAGATACAACAAATGACACTAAAGAGGCATGTTAAGTTATATTCTGGGTTCTAAAATGGTCCAGTAGTGGGCTACTGATAGTATACGTGACATGCAGTAGCACCCAGCAAAGGCATGCTATGTTATAAATAAAGTATAACAAAATATAGTGTTTTATATATACATAAACTATTATTGGAATGATATCAAATAATTAGAGTGACATTCACACTTTTAGAAGTTAAACTGGATCACACATAACCGTTATTCTTTTAATGCACATTTATATGCTATGTCTTCATTAAAAATGACAGCCTGCTTTATAGGTTCATAGGTTCATAGGTAGGTAATAGGCTATTGGCCCTAGGGCCTATATAAGCCTAGACAAATGTACCCTGGCTTTCGCCACCCAAGAAAATTATTTTCCTGTGCCACTGTCGAGCAGAGCCACAGAAGTGATCACCGGGGTAAATTTCCTATCTCCCGTCCAATCATCAAGATTTTTCTTGAAGAGTGCTAATGAGGAGCTTTGTTTGATATAGATAGGTAGTTTGTTCCAGAGTATGGGAAGTCTCTGGGACAGGAATCTATCCCTCCAGCATGTTCTGTTTATTGTGGTGACGAGGTTTAGGTCCCTAGAGCATGTAACTCATAGGGATAGGGATTTGTTTAAGTGGAGCATGTCTAAAAGCTCTGGGCTTGACATAGCTTTGTGTGTTAGGCAGAGATCGCCTCTGAGTAGGCGACATGCAACGGAGTAAAGCTGCAGTCTTTTGAGACAGTCTGCATAGGGCATCTCTTTGAGGCTGATAATCCTCTTTGTGAGGTATTTCTGTGGCCTTTCCAGTTGTTGTAGATGTCTTGTGAGGTACATACCAAAAGGGGCATTGTACTCTATAATGGGTCTAATAAGTGATGAGTAGAGGGGAACAATGACCTCTTTTTTCCTGGATGAGAAACCTTTTGTGATGAGGTGTGCCATGTAGAAGGATTTCCTGACTACTGTGGTGATGTGATTATCAAAGGAGAGACTACTGTCCACCTGTGTCCCAAGGTCTCTTATCACACTTTCAGTGTTAAGTAGACTACCACCTATGTGGTAGTTCACGGGTACTGAGTTTTTACCAAAAGGGATGACGATGCACTTTTTGGCATTGAGCTTGAGGCCATGGCTTTGACAACAGGCATCTGTCTCAGCGAGGCCCTTTTGTAGGATGTCCACATCATTTGGAGTTTTTATTATGGCTCCTAGTTTGCAGTCATTTGCGAACTTCATTAGCCAAAGACCTTCTGTGTTGGCCTGTACTTCAGAGAAGTAGATACCAAACAGGAGAGGACCCAGGACTGAACCATGTGGTACTCCACTTGTCACTGGTCTGAAGTTGGATTTGGTGTCTGCTACTTTCACAGTGTGGGTTCTGTCAGTGAGCCAGTTGGCAACCCATCTTGTGACATAGGGATTTATACCAAGTTTAGTGAGTTTATCTATAATTCCAGAGTGGGGGATGGTGTCGAAAGCCTTGGCGAGATCTAGATAGGCTGTGTGAACCACCTTACCCTCATCTATGGCTTTGGTGACTGCTTCAAAGAAGCCCATCAGGTTTAGGAGACATGATCTGCCTTTTACAAACCTGAACTGGGTGGGGTCCTGAGTTTTGAGATTACCAATGTCATTGTTTATAAGTTCCATGATGATACGTTCCATAGCCTTGCAGACCAGTCTCGTTAGGCTAATGGGGCGGTAGTTTCCGGGGTCTGTGGTGGCTCCCCCTTTGTGGAGTGGGATAACTGTCCCTGGTTATACTAAACATCTCATGCAAATAGTGCTTACTAAATCATTAAATGCTATTTCTTTAAATGCAAGAGATTTTTTAGTAGTTAAAATATTTTGAAATTATTTTTTTGTTTTTGTAGTGGTTTGGAGGTGTTTGAGGGATTGATGAGTAATGTAGAGGTGGCTTGGATTCACTTGCAAGCATTTTTATGTGAATTGTAACTGCTGGACTGTTCATTTTTAAGCCCTAATCATGAAAAACAGCTTGAAATAAATAGGAGACATGAGCACTTTTGTGATGTTGTGGGAGTTCTAAAAATTCTAAGAACTCTCCTGGTTACTTCTTCTTGTCTAAAAGTAAATAATCATAATATTCTGAATCATATGATGTCAAAGAATGTTGTTGTTCTTCTTTCGGCTTTTCCTGGTTAGAGGTTGCCACAGAGAACCTCTGGTCTGCTAATGATACTATTTAGATAATAGGCAAAATACAGGGAATTGAATTCTAAGCTGCTGCCAGTTATTACATAGTTCTGAATTATTGCTACTGATAGTATACTTGGCATGCAATAGCACCAAGGAGTATTATGCTATGTTATAAACAAAGTATAAAAATATAGATTTTAAAAGTATAAAAGTTATTATTGGAATGTATTTAAATAATTACAGTAACATTCACACTTTTATAATTTAAACCTGGATCACACATAACTGTTATTCTTTTATTGCAATTTTATATGCTATGTCTCCTTTTAAAAACAATGACAGTCTGCATTATATTAAACATTTCATACAAATAGTGCTTTCTGAATAATGAAATGTCATTTCTTTAAATGCAATAGCTTTTTATTAGATAACATATTTTGAAATGTTTTTTGTTGTTTTTTTTTTTTTTACTGGTTTGGAAGTGTTTGAAGGATTGATGTAAAATGTAGAGGTGGCTTGGATTCAATCATGAATGTTTTTGAGTGACTTGTAATTTAGTAACTGTTCATTTGTAAGCCCTTGTCATGAGGACCAGCTTGAAGCAGCTTAATTAGAGGCATGAGCACTTTAGTGATGCTGCAGGACTTCTGAAAATTCTAAGAACTTTCCAGGTCACTCTTCCTACCTAAAAGTAAATAATCATAATATTTTGAATCATATACTAAAACGTCAATGAATATAAATTAGATAATAAGCAAAAAGCCAGTGAACTTCATTCTAAACAACTGTCAGTTATTAAATGATTCTGAATGTTAGCAGTACACAGTCTGCCTATAGAAAGACACTTCTGATAAATATAAGATTGTGTTTCCCTTTTATTGTCTCTTTTTAATGATAACAAAACTTAATATTTCAGAACAATTTATTATGAAAAGTTTGAATCTTAAAAGGGAAGATTTTTCAGATGTTTTTTGAGCTACTATTAGACATAACATTTAAAAATATTAGGGATGCTGTTTTACAGGATGATCTTTGCACTGATCGTACAGGAGTTAACCAAAAAAGAGACTTTAATGAAAAAAGAGATAAAGTATGTTTCATAACCAAATATGCTAACAATAGTAGCAGTATGTTTGACATGATTAAAAGAAATTGGCACTTTTTGACAGGAGACAAGGAAACACTTAACATTATAGGACAGGCTCTGAATTTTATATATAAAAATAACCGGAACCTGAAACAGCTAGTATGTAATGATCGGCAAAGAACAACAGTACATACATACAAAGTAGGAACTTTTCCATGCAGGAATTGTAGGATGTATGAGCATATTTGCAAAACCCAAGAATTTAAACATCCATACTTACCTTTTACTTTTGTTTCCAGGTTTTATGCTACATGTAATAATACTAATCTTGTCTATTTAGCAGAGTGCAACAATTGTGAATGTTTCTGTGTAGGCAAAATTCAGAAAAGGCTTAAGGATAGGGTTTATCAGCATACATATGATATAAAGAATAAAAATAAATTGAATGCCTTAGCCAGACATATAATGGAATTTTCTACACATAGGTTTGCTTTTAAAGTTTTACAGCTAGTTTCTATTGATAAAAGGGGAGGCAACCATAACAATCAAGTAGAATGGATTGAACTAAAGTGGATTTGCACATATATCCAGGCTTGAACAATTATGTGTGCATTAAACCAGAGTTAGTTGCCAGCCTCCTTAAGTAAATGAAATGAATTAATGACTCAAAGATGTGATTTTAATTGTTTCAATTAGCTTTTATTACATTTAACTTGCATAAAATGTGTAATGTTTTGCTATCTTGTATTAAGGACATGAGAAAGTGTAAGTGTGTTACGTGAAAGCGCTTGTCTGTAATAAATCATTTTTATTGCCGTGGTGGTCTTCTGAGTTCTTTTCTTGCTAGACATAACATTTAAGGAAAAAGGACTGATTCTAACAGTAATAGTAGATAAAAGTGTATTAAATAAATAAGGGTAAATATAAATGTTCTATTATATGATATTCTACACTAGAATTGCAGCTAAAATATAAAATCTAGGCATATGGTAATGGTACAAGACATAGTATACAAACAGAAATAGAAAGCAATAATGATGAGTAAATATGTATATAGTTAAAGAACATAAATATGTTTACAAGGGTGGGAGGTTGGCATAGTGGTTAAGATGTTCACCTTATAGGCACAAGGTACAAGGTTTAATTTTCTCATGGGCTGATTGGATGGGCTTGGAAGGACCCACAAGAGCAGTTAGCCTGGTACTAATTTATGAACTTATGATCCTAACTTCACACATAGTAAATAGAATAAAAAAATACAAATGATCTAACCTATAAATTCGTAAATATGAAAATAACAACTGACTTCCTCCCTATAGTAGAACAGGGAGATAATGTGAAGTACAGGGAAAGATGATTGTAGATATATTCAGATTGGTCAACTTATAATAAAGATTCTGAGCACCTGTTTATCTTTTCTTATTCATAATAACTAGCTGACTGGCTTTTTAAAGATGATGCATACTAAAAATATGAGACAAATTAATATGAAGCAGAAGCATGAGCTAAGCATTGCTAGTCTAATGGAGAGTTTGAGAGGACGTTTGTTCTTCTTTTTCAACAAACTAGGAATACGTTATTTCATGGTAGAATGTGTTAGGGTTATATCATTAGGTAATGTTTTACTTGTTTCAAAAGTTTTGTCTGTAGCTGAAGATGTCATATTGTTATATATAAAGTATATAATAAGTTCTGTACATAAATGTGATTTCATTATACCTGTGTTTTTTCTGTCTTATATAAATGTCTGATTTTAAATTAATATCTATTAATATTAATGGATTGAATAATCCAGTAAAAGGGGGGTCTGTTCAAATACTTGCGATTACATAAAGCTCAAATCGTATTTCTAGAGGAAACATATTTATGTAATATTAATAAAGATGTAAATAAACTTTCAGTTTTAGCAGATTATGGCTTTTAAGCTAAAAGAAGAGTCACCTCATTTTATGGAAGAACTCACCAGTAATGCCTAAAGTAAAATATACCTATGTTGATAAAACTGGTATGGTAAGAATTGTCATGATTGAGTGGAAGAGAAAACTATATACATTAGTGAACTCTTATTGGACTCCAGGAGTTGGCACTAAAGATGCAAAAATTTGTTTAGACGCTATAGCCTATTACATGAAAGGTGAAGTCATAATGGCTGGTGATTTTAGTTTTATTTTATCAGACAAAGATTCCACTGCAGAGAAAAGCTAAGAATCACATCTTCAGCCAAACACTTAATAGATTTTGTAAATCTAATGAACTTTAAGGGAAATATATGAACTAATGAAAAGAAACTCACTTCAATTCACCTATTATTCATAAAGATATGAAACGCAAACAAATATTAATAAACTACTTGTCTCAATCTGTTATCACATAATCAGACCATAACGCTATAATCTTTCATATTATTTTCAAAAATGACAATGCAATACATCACAGGAGATTACCAGTGTACATTATTAAAATAAAAAAAAACTCAAATATTGGTATGTTAAAGATATCAAACATTTCCTAGAAGTAAACATGAATGGTGAAGTATCTGACTTTGTCTTGTGGGATTCATTAAAGGCTTACTTAAGAAGAATAGTTGCAAGCTGGTTTGTTAGTAAAATAACAGAATGGGACAAATTACTGAATACACTACAGGCCAAAAGAGACACATTACAGTTAAATCTAAAATCAAATAACATTATCAGTTAGTCTGAATTCAATAAACCTGGAAAAACTTAAACTTTAGACATATTCACTAAACACTTTAAGCTTGCATAGACTTGCTCTTAGATCAAAGTCAATTAACTAAATCATATCAAAAAATTATAACACATATAAATAATAAAAAAAGAAAGAAGAACTGATATTAAATGTATTCTTGGGGGATTTAAAATATTTTATGAAAATATAAATAATAATAAAAATAACCTAGATAATGATGATACATAATGATGATATAGTTGAAACTTTTCTAAGGGAAAATATAAATAAAATAACAAGTGAACAAATAAAAAAGATAGACCATTAACTTAACAGAAATAAAAGATCACATAAAAAAGTTAAAAAATAATACGGCACTGGGCTTAGATGGTCTTACACTAGAACTGTGTATATAAAATACTACCAGATGTCACAGTTAAAATATTAGTTAAGGTTTATAGAAAACTAAAAATAACTGCTGAAGTCCCTGCATCTTAGAAATATTCCCTAATATCCTGATTTAAAACAAGATAAGGATCCTACAAAGTACTCATCATACAAACCCATTTAACTTTTAAATGTGGACTATTAGATGTTCATGTCCATTTTAGCTAACAGAATTAATCTATCTATACCTAAACTAACTGGCAACGATCAAACTGGGTTCATTTTAAATAGACAATTACAGGATAATATAATAAGAATGCATACATTAATATACTATGCAAATAAAAATAAAAAAGAACTTTCTATCATTAATCTCCATTTAGATAATGCTTTTGACTTAGTTAATTGATTGTAGCTCTTTAAAACACTTAAAAGTGTATACTTTCTCACCTCAGCTAATTGCATTAAGTTCTAAGTTATACAATAGCTCTTGTGCTTATGATAAATTCTTTCTTTTCTTTCTAATTCTTTTAAATTGCAAAAAGGCATAAAACAAGGCTTTCCATTATCACCTTTACTTTTTTGCATTAGCTATAAAACGTTTTGTTAATAGCATTAGATCCAATAAGAACATGAATGCTATCAAAATATATGAAGATTTCAAACAAAAGCTTGAACTCCTTGCTTATGATAGTTTACTAACACTAGGAAACATAGATAATTCATTAGAACATATTAGTTCTATGAGTCAGTTTGAAGAAATGTCAATCTTAAGATTTAATCATAATAAACACGTACCTTATCAATTAAAAAATTAAAACAAATCATACAAAAAATTCTAACTTCAATTGGAATAGCAATCAAATGAAATACCTTGGCATAACCATTGTGTCTAATAGTAAAGACATGATACAAACTTCCAACAGGTTGTTGATAAAATTTTTTACTTTAGTCACAAATTCTTATTTACTGTTAAAGAATGATTAATGCTTATTAAGATGGTAATTCTTCTTAAAATATTGTTTGTCTTACAATCTTTACTACTATCTCCACCAAAAACAATGATGCAGAAGATAAATCATATTCTACTTAAATTTGTTGGCATCCAAATAAACCAAGAGTTTCCTTTGATTGGCAGAGGAAAGGTTGGGATAATGGTGGAATATGATTTCTGATCTTTAACTGTATGCTTCTTCAACAATTGTAAAAGTTATAACATTGTGGATAAATTCATATTTATAATTCAAAATGGAAACAAATACATCAAGAAATATTATTAGTAAATAATAAATGTATCACAACCAGTCATAAAAAATAGCCCTTAATAGCTGTATCTGGTTATTAAAAGATTTTTGCGTAAATTGACTTATACCCTCTTCTCAGATTCTCTATTTAACAAACAGCATTTCCTCTTTCCAAACATTAACATATTTAAACCATTGACAATGATGATTCTGAGAATTGGTTAATTTTACAAATAGTTAGAGACTTTGTGAACATAGAGAATAATAAGACATTTAACCTTGATAACAAATCTTTCCACAAATTATTGCAATTCTTAATAAATATCTATAATAATGCAATGAAAAATAAATCATATTTGTCACAAATTTATAAAATTCTTAAGTTAGATTTCAGATATTTAAACAATTCCTATTGAAACTACTCCTCAAAAAATAATAATGAAGACTTCTCTGAAGAATACAATAACATAATGCTAAAATCTGCAGATAAAGCTACACCTTCATTATATTAGAACATTTTCACTTGGAAATTCTTACACAGAGCTTTTGTTACTCCTAACAAAGTTACAATTATGTATACATGAAATAGAATTAAATGCTGGAGATGCAATTTTGAAAATAATAGCTGATTGGATTCACATGATACATGAATGTGAAGTCATCTCCCCTTTTTGGAAAGAAATCAATAACTTGATTCCAGCTCTATGTTCAGATAGATGCAATGTTTTTAAATCTTTAGTGTTATTTAATGTTCTGATTCCTAAGTCAATTCCAAAAACCCCTTCTTTCAACTATTCTTGCTATAGCCAGAAAAGTAATTAATAAACATTAGAAAAGTAAAGTTGCCCTCTTTAGTGTTGAATTTATTAATATGGCAAAAAACATTTGCAGTAGTGAATTGCATACTATAAAGATGAGAACTTCTGATATTACACATTCATATAAATCTTGGCTGAAACATAAAGATTTGCTTGAAAAATATTAATTGTTGTTGATATGTATACCTTTGATGTACTGATCAGCTGTTGACTTATGTAAATAGTTATGTGTTTGTTTTATAATTGATTTATCTGTTGTTTTAAAACCAAATAAAAATAACTAAAAAAAGAAATACTGGTCCAGGGATCCAAATCTGTTTTGCAACTTCAACAGAAATGTTTACAGGGACAGATATATCTTTCAGAGGATACTGTTGCTCTGGAACAGACTCTCCATCCACATAACACAAAGCTCATCCCAGTCCATAATCAAGTACAACTTAGATACATTGATAAGAAACAAAAATATTACCCCAAGACTGTGCCCTGCACTACTAATGGATAGTTGCAGCAGCTAAATGCTTTATTTCACGAATGGATACTTTTAAATGATCTATGGTATAATCCCAGTTAATCATATTAGAGGTAATATATAAGTATCAACCATGGGATGGGAAAAGCCAGCCTATATTCAATTGTGATAGGTTACTTCAAGCATTAAGAGGGAAATTGGCTAGGCTTAAAATGTCACTCAAGGGCAGTTATCCAGATAATTACCTATAAACCTATGACTCTTTATCATATAAATTTGCACTTAGCCACTGATTTATTGTACATTTTTTAAATTAAGTAGACAGATTTCCCCCATGTTCTAGATGAATATAATTTGGATCTGCTACTCCCATGAAGCAACTTTTCCCACAGTGAGTTTGAAAGTAGTGTTAGCATCTTTTCAATTTATTTATATTTGAAATCACTAGGAAGACACCTCATTAGATGTAAAATTTTAGGTAAAATAAACATTTTAATAGCTGGTACTTGAGATAGGAAGAGACACCTGCACTCCTCCAGCATGTACTTTTGCATTAGTAAATGTGAGTAAAGGTCTGTAGTTCATATCCTCAATGTTAGCAAGGCTGACAGCAACTCTAATACCCAAGATGGAATATTCAGTAACAGCATTCAATTTTTTAACTGTTGCATCTGCCATATTGTTCATTCTCTGAGAGAGAAAGAATAGCTAGATATTGTGTGTTTATTTGCAGACCAGTGTATGGTTCATGGGACTTAAAACAATTTAGCACCTTATCATAGTTGGTTAAAGGATTGGTTATTCACACTACACAGACATATACAAACCAGTAAGGGGAACTAATGATGTAATATTCTACTTCTGTCTTTAAATATTATATCTATAAACTTCTGTTACCAGGAAAAGTAGCAGAGGGGATAAGGGGCAACAATGTCTTATTCCCAAATATAGCTCAACTGGTGGAGACAAGGTGCCATTAGAAAATAGTTGGGCAGAGGGGGAGGGGGGTTATATAGTCATTTATGCTTGGCAATAAACGTAATTGGGAATTGCTTGGTTTGATGTAATGTCCAGGTGGATTACCATTTCACCATATCAAATGTATTTTAAAGCCTGCTGCTTCCATATTGCTTCTCCAATACCATTATTGAAAATTAAACCATAAATTAATCAGATCAAGGCTACCCACTATAAATTTAACTCCTTTCCCACAGTACTGCTCTTTATGAATGTGTACCTTTAACTACCACTGGGTGTGGCTTGAGCCTTTAAAAAATTATCACCTTACAGTTCTAACAAATATTAATTGACAGAGGTCAAATATCAATACAATTGTGTTTTCTATTATGTATGCTTTAAGATAAAATATTCTGATGCCTTGTATGCAGCAAGGTTTTGGAATTATTACTGCAAATATGAACAAGTAATATTTGATGCTTACAGGCGTCAGTAGGAGGTAACTTCTGAAATGCCTGAAACACACTCGGCTGTAATGAGTTAATAAATCTGTGTTTCATATTGTCTAACATTTAGTGAGTAAATGATTTAACTCATTATCTAACATATTTTGCATTTATCTTTACTTCTATATGTAATATACATATCGGCCTATATCTTTCTGGAAAAATCAAGACCTTCTCCAGTTTGGAAGTATTAGTAATTTTTGCAATAAGTTACTCTTGAGAGAAATGCCTCGATTTCTCACAGTTTTCATCAAATAGTTTAAGTAGTCCAATTAATAATTATTTATATTTCTTATAAATGTCTGGAGTGAGTCCTTCTACACCTGGGACTCTCCCTGATGTTAATCTCTCAATGGCCACCCTTATTGCCCTCACCAATATAGGTCATCTAATGAATGTTCCTCTTTAGGAGATATTACCCATAATTGTAACTGGGCAAACTGACTGGAAATATCTTCCGCATCATCCATGACACATGAGCTTTTGGACTAAAATGATTCTGTAGTGGCACACAAATTAATACTCTTTGGTTCTCTAGTTATATTGTCTTCCCTGTCCATTAATGACACTATAGCCATTTCTCTGTGTCTCTCCACCAGAATATGAGTTATTCATTTTTGAGAGGTTAACCCCTGAGCCCAATAAAAGGCTCTATAACTATCCCATTTGTCTTCTATTTTCTCATAATGCATCATCTGTATCCTTCTTTTCTCATTAGTGATTTTGGTATTTAGTAAATTGTTCTTACACCTATTATTTTACATATTCTAATTCCATCTGTTGTACCTCTGCTTCTACTCAAGAAATGTTCAAGTTCATACATCCATATAGGTTTATAATTATGTACTAGGCTAATGACCACTAGGGCCTTTATAAGCCTAGCCATGCAAAGCAACCAACCTGTTTCCTTCTGTATCATGGACATTTATTATGTGGGGGGTATGTTAAGAAGTTCCTAGAGGTTAGGTGAGGAGGGTATGTCAGATTGGGTATTATTGCCTGCCTCTGTCTGTCAGAGACATGATGGCCAGACCAGGGGTGAATTTCCAGTTTCCCATCCATTGGTCAACGTTACACTTAAGTAGGGTTATTGATGGACTCTGCTTCACATTGATGGGGAATCTGTTCCAGAGCATGGAGATCCTCTGAGATGCATATCTCTATCAACAACACATCTTATTTATGTCACAAGCAAAATTTAAATCCCTGGATTTAGGTTCATAGGTTCATAGGTTCATACTAGGCTATCTGCCCGAGGGCATTTACAAGCCTAGCCCATAGTTTTGTGGCTTACGCCACCCCTTTAGTACGGGGAACTATACCCATTATTTTGCTGTGCCTCTGTCGAGCAGTGACACTGAGGTAATCCCTGGGGTATATCTGCGATCTCCCATCCATTGGTCAAGATTTCTCTTGAACAAGGCCAGCGAGGTGCTCTGCCTCACATATACCGGGATTTTATTCCACAGCATAGGGAGTCTTTGGGTGATGAATCTATCCCTCCAGCATGTCCTATTAATAGCCGTGTCGAGGTTTAAGTCTCCCGGCCTTGTGGCTCTGATGGATGTAGATTTTTGAGGTGAAGCATATTCATCAAATCTGGGTTTGACATGGCCTTGTATGTTAGGCAAAGGTCACCTCTGAGCAAGCGGTAAGCGACTGAATAGAGCTGGAGTTCTTTCAGTCGGGCAGCATAGGACAGATGTTTGAGACCCTTTATCCTTTTGGTGAGGAACTTT
The DNA here is from genome assembly GCF_019279795.1 of Protopterus annectens. Classification (NCBI taxonomy): domain Eukaryota; kingdom Metazoa; phylum Chordata; order Ceratodontiformes; family Protopteridae; genus Protopterus; species Protopterus annectens. Next base: position 566,615,746 of record NC_056738.1, on the reverse strand, counting down.
TGTGGCCTCTCCAGCTGCTGCAAGTGTCGGGTCAGATACATTCCGAATGGGGCATTGTACTCAATCATTGGTCTGATGAGTGATGAGTATAGGGAGACTATGACCTCCCTTGATCTAGATGAGAATCCCTTCATGATAAGGTGGGCAATGTAGAAGGTCTTCCTAACTACTTTAGCTACATGGGTGTCGAATGACAGACTACTATCAACCTGGGTCCCCAGGTCCCTGATAACTTCTTCTGTGCTCAGTGGATTGCCACCTATTTGGTAGCTAGGGGTAACCCTGTTTTTCCCGAAGGGTATGACTATGCATTTTTGGCATTTAACTTTAGGCCATGGCTCTGGCACCAGTTATCCGCTTCTGTGAGACCCTTCTGAAGGATATCTGTGTCAGATGTGTTTTCTACTATGGTCCCCAGTTTGCAGTAATCTGCAAACTTTGTCAGCCATAACCCTCCTGTGTTTGCTTGTACTTCAGAAAAGTAGATGCCAAACAAGAGTGGGCCCAGGACTGAGCCCTGTGGTACACCACTTGTGACAGGCTTTGAGTCTGACATGGCGCCAGCAACTCTGACCCTGTGGGTTCTGTCACTCAGCCAGTTTGCAACCCATCTTGTGATGTATGGGTTAACATTTAAGCTGATGAGTTTTTCAATGATACCCGAGTGGGGTATTGCATCGAAGGCCTTCGCCAGATCGAGGTAGGCTGTATGGACTGCCTTTCCCTCATCAATGGCTTTGGTGACTGTTTCGAAAAGTCAACCAAGTTTAGAAGGCATGATCTGCCTTTGACAAAGCCAAACTGGGATGGATCCAAAGTCTGCAAATTCCCTATGTCTTTATTTATGAGGTCCATTATGATCCTCTCCATGGCTTTGCAGATAAGGCTTGTCAAGCTAATGGGCCGGTAATTTCCAGGGTCGGTGGAGGCACCGCCTTTGTGAAGTGGGACCACAGTTGCAGTGCGCCACTCCCTGGGTATGTATCCAGAGGTAAGACTATGATTAAACAACTGTCCTAGCTGTGGGTTTAATTCCTCGTTGAGTTCGTGGAGCACACAGCCGGGGACACCATCAGGTCCCATGGATGCTGTGTTTTTTGCTTTGGAGAGAGCAGTTCTCACTTGGGCGTTGGAGATGTTTGGGGGGCTGCAATCGCTTGGTATAGATATCTCTCCTTTGGGGAGGGGAGAAGTTTGCACTGAACCTGTCAGCCAGTATGTTGGCAATGTCTGTAGGATCAGTAATCTTCACATCATTTTGAACTAGTTCTGAGCATATCTGGGAGTTTCCTCCCAGGTTTCTAACATAGCTAAAGAAGGCCTTATGATTGTCTTTTGAGTCTTTAGCTATTTTTCTCTCAAAATTTGCTTTGGATGATTTTATGAGAGTTCTTAGTTTTTACTTATAGTGATCAAGGGTGTCTTACCTTTTAAGGATTTTGCTCTATCTTGTAGTAGCTTCCTCCTTTTGTTGTAGAGTTTGTTTATGGCTGGGGTCCACCAGACTGGACGCTTGCCTTTGGTACAAAGAGTCTTTGTTTTGCTTGGGATTGCCTTATCCATGCAGTCCTGCAGGTGCTGGTAGAAGGCATTTGTAAGTGATTCAGCGGCTTGAGTACTGTTTTCCGCCGCTCGGGGCCTTAAAGGAGACCACACTAGTCTTTAGAAGTGTGAAGTCGGCTTTCGAGAAGTTCTTTACTGTGGTCTTTTTTATTTCAGGTGGGGTGGGATGAGGACCTCCAGCGAGATTAGTTTGTGATCTGATCTCACCAGTGAGGGGTATACTTCGGTGTTGAACATTGTGCTCCCATGTTCGTGATGATGAGATCAAGTATGTTTTCTCCTCTTGTGGGGATGGTGACTAGTTGTTCCATGGCATTTGAGTTTATGAATTCCAGGAACTTTTGGGCTAGGGTGTTTGGGCTTGAGTAGTGTTCCCAGTCTATATTAGGGTAATTGAAGTCACCTAGTATGATGGTGTTTGGTGATACATTTATCCCTCTAGTGTTTTCAGGAAGGCCATGTGAGGTTCCTGAGTTTGTGAGGGTGGCCTGTAACATGCTACAATTTGCAGAGCAGTCTTGCCTATGGTTAATTGCACCTGGATGGTCTCCGATGCATCGTGTGTTGCCACCAGTCTTGAGGTGTGGGTGTCCTTGATGAATATGGATACCCCCCCTCCTTTCTTGGTATTGTCCAGATTTTGGGGCCGGAACGCATGATAAGAGGTAAAACCTGATAGTGCTGGGGTGCTCTCAGGAGCCTTGAACCAGGTTTCTGTCACTGCACAGACATCGATGTTCTCCATACTGAGAAGGGCCTCGAGTGCATGCATTTTGAGATTTAGACTTCTGGCATTGAGCAGCATTACCCTTAGTTTTTTTCCTTTTTTGTGTTCTAGGGTGGTAGGTTTAGAATTTGAGCCTTGCCTAAAAAAGGCACTATGGGGGTGGCAAGAGCCTTTGCCAGTATCCAGAATCCCAGGGGTGACAGGTGCAAGCCGTCCCTTGTGAAGCAGTGTGGCTTGTCCAGCATGTCATCCCAGGCAGACAGACATTGGATCCCCTTTGAATGACACCAGAGTTTAAGCCAATTGTTAAAGCTGATCATCTTATCTCTGTATTGTGGCATCATTCTTGGTGAAGGTAGGATACTGCTCAAGGTCAGGGTCATACCTGCCTGGGCTACATAATCAGAGAGCTCCTCAATGTCTCTTTTCATGTAGTCCAAGGAGGTACGTCTCAGGTCGTTTACACCAGCGTGGACAATGACTGAGTCGTATTTGTACCTGCTGTTGAGAGACCTGAGTGCTTGCGTTATGTGGCGGATTCTAGCGCCCGACAGGCAGCTTACTGTGACCTTCTCCTTACTCAGTCTGGTGAGCGGGACATCAGTGTGTCTGACTATGGAGTCACCAATGGCTAGTGTGTCTGGCATTGTGTTTGGCCTTAAGGGCTGTGACTGTTTGACACTCTGACTGTGAGGTCTATGTGTTGCAGGTGTTGTGTTCTGAGGTGGTGGTTGTTTGGGTGTCTGCTTTGGTGGCCTCTGCTGTTTTGGAAGATTTTTGATCAGAGCCGCCGAGTATGTCTTTGTGTGTTTATGTGTATGATTTGAGGTTGTGATGGTACTATGTGAGACTGGGTCTATAGTGTGTGTGGTAACCTTCTCCTCCTGACTGGTCTTGCCAGTCCTATGTTGAGAGAGCTCAGCCTCCAGTTTGGCCGTATAGTTGCATCTCTCGCATGTATTTGTGTTTTGTGGGAGGAGGAGAGGGTTGTTCAGTGTACATGAGGCAATTGTAACATTGCCTCAATATTCCCAGGTTCACCAGCTGAGCAGGAGAGGACACTAGCAACTGATCCCTCGACATGCTAGAAGGACTAGACAAAAAACTTTAAAAGAGATTCCGGGGACGTGGGTGACCGAGAAATGGGGTTTGCCTTTTGGGGTGCTATCTATAAGAGTGCCGTATCAAGGTAATAAGTACTGTAGGAGCAAGTGCTAGGTTTAACAGATAGAGAAAAGTCTACTTGGAGTCAAGTAGAGATGATCTTTTTAGGTATTAGAGAAAGTGCTAGTAACAGGGATGCTTAAAGGTAAGATTGAAAAGAATGCACTCTGCAGTATGCACTAGAGAAGTTAGATATGAAAGTAGGTAACTTGAGTTTTACCTGTTTAAAAAGTTAAGGTTTAGTGGAGAGTTACTATTTTTAAAACAGCAAGATGGACTGAAAGGTGTGGTTACTTTTGTATTTTGGTACTATGAAATACTGTAGGATGGCCAATAAATTTAAATCATTGAAGGGGTGGGATTTCAAAAGTGATGGTTTTGTGATTACTCACATAAGCCAGTGAAAGTAGAGAGAAATGAGATATATGGTCAGATTAACATAAGAGGCGGGCAACTAGAAAGACAGTGGTATTAAAATTCTGCCTGACTCAGAACAGAGAGAGCTGTGGTCTCTTTTGAAGTTTTAATATGCTGTTAAAACAGAATGCAAGCAAAACACAAGGTAAAGAAAACAAACTACAGTATTCAAAATATAGAAAGGCAATACAGAAATACAAAAAGTAACAGCAAACTAACCTTTCCTTCACAGCAAAGTGTAGCAGAGTCTGGATGAGCCTTTCTGGTAAAGCAAAGCAAGCAAAATTTAAATCCCTGGATTTAGTCGTTCTGATACTTTTCATTTTGTGGATGTGCAAGCAGCCCATCAGAGCTAGATCCGAGAATGCCTTGTATATCAGGCATTGATAACCTGTCAGTAATATGTAGGAAACAGAGTATAAAGATACTGTTAAGAAGTACAGGATAATGCATTTACACATTGGATTCCCCTGATAAGGAACCTTTGTGGGCATTACAACTGTTGCATATGTTTGTTCAGGTACATGCCCAAGGGGGTATTATACTCAATGATGGGTCTAATAAGGACTGAACAGTGTGCCACTATGACTTCCTTGGACCTAAATACCATGCCCTTACTTATAAGCTTGGTGACATTTAATAATTTTCTTACTACCTTGGCCACATGTCGGTCAAAGACCAGATTGCTATCTACATATGTTTCCAGATCCCTGACTTCTGGGTCATCTAATAAGCATGTCTTATTGATGGAGTAATTAGTCTGAGAGGTGGTTTTCCCAAAAGGCACTATAATGCATTTCATGGCACTGAGTTTTAGGCTGTGACTTTGGCACCAGTTATTATCTGTGTTTGACCCTCTTGTAAGTTGTTTGGTCATAGAACTATGGTAGCTCCAAATTTGCAGTTATATGTGAACTTGGTCAGGCAAAGTCCTTACCTAGAAGTTCCTACCTAATGTCCTGTTCATAATAAGGACTTTTGTCGTATTTATGATTACTTTTTAAACCATTCCCATTTGGCCCATGCCTTAACATTGCTATATTTTTCTAACACACAGAAATAAACAATTGAATTATCCAGTTTGTTGACTAATAATGTAGATTTGAAAAGCAACAGGTCCAGTTTCCAACCAGTTGATAGGGGAATTTATTTTTTTTAAATGTAGCTTCACTGTTAAGGCAGCATGATATGACAACTCCGTAGGTGTGATAGCTACCTCCCTTAATTCTTTAATTAAGGCTTTCAGAATTATCTACAGGTCAGTTCTGTTGGCTATTCCACTTTTAAGGGCAGAAAGGTAAAATCCCTGGCTCCCACATGTAGTGTCCTCTACTCATCTGATAGGTCAAAATCATTTATCAACATATTTAATTAGGCTGAGATTTTGATTTGATTGGTGAAACTGTGTTAAAATGTCCTCCAATTATAACAAAGTCTGCTTGGGATTTAAAAAGCAGTATTTTCTGAAAAAAAACATGATATGGAATTAATCTCATCAGTACTGGGAGCATAAAAATTCTTCAAGATTACTTTGACCATCTGAGCCTTGATTACAATAATGCTCCATCTGCCTTGCAAATCTGCCATTTCAGTGATTTTAGACCAACCAACAGATTTGTGAACTAGGTTACAGGTGTATCCTTTAGCAAAATTACATAAACTTATTACTCTCCAGCCCTGCCAAGATTTCAGGAGGCTACTTTTGTATTTTATCTTAAGTTTCATCTCTTGCAGGCATTCTATGTTTGTGCCTATATTCTTAATGTAATTTAGTATATCTTTCCTTTTATGTACCATGGAAAGCACCATGGTGTTAGCAAGAGAAAATTTACAGGAAATGCCTCCTCATATTTTGTTTCCAAGCAAAAGCTCAAGAGATCCCTTTGGACTGTCCCACTGATAGCATTGAAGTCATGATAAATAGGCCACTTATTATACATTGAGTCAGTGTTATCACTAGCTGAAATAGTGGTAAAACTTGGATTGAACAGCAAGTTAATTGGGAAAATAGCTAATCTAGTGCACATAGGCCTTATCCCAACCTTATATCAACATTTTCCTAAACTAAACACAGTTTCAGGAAACCAATACAAAGAAATATATATCAACCATTATTTATGTACTTACCTCATGACCATGACCCGACATGTGTGTCAAATAGTACATCACCCATGGTCATTCTGCAGTGCTCTCTATTACCTGTACAATCTATAGACTACAATTCTGTATTAAAACCTTGAATAACATTTCCCCATCATATGTATCTTGGATGAGAAAAAAAGATAAAGGGGAAGGGAGTATAACTAGGAAGGTAGATAAACATATTAAGCAAAACAACAAAGATAGTCAGGGATACTAATCTTACAGCAATTGTCAACACACATAAGCATATGCCTGCTGTTATTAAATGCAATGGGATAGAGGTCCCATTGCCACACATGCTGTTAATCAGAAGTCATCACCAGTCTTTTAGTTCACCCAATAATTAGCAGCATGCTGGGTTAGATGTAACTGAAACAGAGCCATTGCTGTGACCTAAAAAATAACTACAGTGCCTCTATATGTTTTCTCAACACTGCTTTTCCAAGGCATATTCCTCCCATGTTAAGATTTAGCATTTAGTTCTCACCAATAGGGATAGAAAGAAACAAGGTTAAATTATTCTCTGTTAGTTATTCTATGCGATCCTTTTGCAGATCAGGCATTATCATCATGATCATTTGAGGATCTGTTAGGCAAGTCTTTTGACACTATACAATATGAGTTGAGAATTTCCCCTAAGATAACTTCAGCTGCTTTCTTTCTTTATTGGTGATCTCTTGTCTGAAACAATCCAACTCTTCAAGAGGCTTGTTCTCTTCTGATTTTGGTGAAGATAAGTGGTGATATTTGTTTCCAGTGCCAAGTTCTTATTAAGCAGTCCATCTTATACCTTGGCACTTCCAGAAATTAATATCCTCAGACTCCCACTTAGTCCATTCTGATTCTTTACAGATGAAGGTGTAATGGGCCTTTCCATTTCTTCAACACGCCATGTGATGAATTGAACTTATTCTGCTTGAGCAGCCTCTCCAAGAATATGTTTTTATTGACATCCAGGAAGGATAATCAGAACTTTTCTACTTCCTCTGTTCTTGTGGATACTCACTGGAAAGAGAAGCTGAAGCATGTACATATTCTGTCTGAACAACCTAAGATAGGTAGCCGGCACATCATGTTTTAAAAACAGTGCCATGCTGTAGTCTATAACAATATAAACAGAGGTTCCCATCAGTTTTAAATTGTTCCTCAATACTCTGGCCCTGCTCAGAATCTCTTCCTTACTTATGTAGCTCAAATGGTAACCATTTCAAATCTTGGGACCTGCTAGAGTGAGTCCCAAAACATGGAGACTGAATAGCAAAAAAAATAGACTTACGTATATTAAATCCAATATGAACATTTCCTGGAATACATATGGCAATCTCAAAATTAGTATATACAAGTTCATGGGATGTATTGGTGCTTATACTCCTGCAGAAAAAAATGAAGTTTAAAGGAGAAGAGCAATTAGAGATTTGCTCTTATCCTCTGGTTTCGTTAGTTTTTTTTTTTTTTTTTGGTGTGCCAGTACTCGGTATTTTTACTGACAGCATTTTAAATGGCATCCAGTTCAGACACTTGACTATAAATTAATGTTGACGATCCATGATGTTATACTATGTACCCTCTCAATTACCAGAATAAAGTCTCCTCCCAATGGCTTTCTAAACTCCCTTTGAATAAAATGTTTTTGATCATTGCCTTTCATATTTTCAGGCACTCCTGGAATATGGATGTTATTCCTGTCTGCCTTATTTTTGATATATTCTATTTTTTAGTTAAGGGAAACAGAGATTTAACTTGGTACGTGCTTACTTCCAGCTGTTAAATACAGTCTCTATTTGGAGCCATTTCTTTTCTATGAGCCTTCAGCAGGGAATATAGGTGGTTTAGCTGGACATCATGGTTAGTAGTTGTAATTTTAATATATGCAATGCCCCTGCTGTACATTGGAATATTTTTATGAAAGTCTCCAGTGTGTCTTTTATAGACTTAATGTCACCTCACAAAATGTCTGCATTTTTTGTCATCTAGTAGAAAATTGTAGGCTGAGTGCAGTATGGGTAATCAGTTGGAATAATGGGTAATAGAAGTGGTAACAAAGCAATCTACAGGTTAAAACAAACTGTTATCCAACTATTAACTTACAAATCCTTGTTCATTACCCAATAGTGAATGTTTCACTAAATCTGAACTTTGAGACAGATTAAGGCCACCTAGAGCTAATTATTTTGCATCCAGCATCAATGTGTGCTCATGCTGTTTTCAGGCAGCAGACAGCAGGCTTCAAAACTGATTCTGTGCTCTTTTTCTAAACTTTCAATAATTAAAAGAGAGAGTATTCTTTCTTATAAGTGCCTATTTTCAGGTGACATTTCATAAAACACAGAGAAATGCCTCAGGATTCATGAAGCTTAACCCAGGTGCAGGCGTAGTGACTGCGTTCCAACACCAAATATGGCTGCCGAGCGATCCAGGTATGAGCTGTTCCCACACGCACTACCCCGCGTATGCTACACCTGCACAGCTCCCGGCACCTGTATGCTAATCACTCCGTATGCAGCAGTGTCGCATGCAAATGAAGGCATATAGTGATTCAGGAAGTGGTGCAGGTGTAGTGTAAGCATGCAGAAATGTAAACCAAAAAAAACGGTTTACATTTTTGCAAACATAAAATCGGTGCCATGACAGAGACCCAAACACATGTATTATACTGTTTATATATGCCAATGGCTAAATATATAGCTATTGGCATAAAAAAATGCACAAAATATAAAAAAGAACATTTAATGTTATGCTCACACTAATGCGAAGTTAAAGTGCAGTGCATCGGTGCGCAAATAGGATTAGAATAAAAATAGAATTATATGGAATAAAACTGCAATGTAACACTTTTCATGATTTCCCTATAATAGTCAATGGCACGCATGCTACACCACACCATGGCGCAAGGGTTGCTAAGGGGCTGTGACAGTGTTCTGCATGGTAACTAGGAATTAGTAGGCAATGCCATGCAAATGAGAGGAATAATAGTGAACCACAAATTCCCTGCCGGTGTAAGGATGTACCTCACAGCGTAGCGTTACAACACCGAGGTGTGCCCTGGAGATAAAGATGACATCAAGAGAGGGGTGTGCCACCTTTGCTTTAAGCACATTGGAGCATTGCTAATCCAGTTTGCCTGTTGCTAAGCAAAGCTGCAGGATAGGGGAGTGTTGAAGTAGCCATAGCTTTGCTTAGCTGAGAGCACACAAGGTAACCAAATGTGCATGTGAACATAGATGAAAACGCACTGTAAACCCCCTAAATGGCTATGCGCACTGCGCACCAGAGCTGAAACAGGAAGGATATGGGAAAAAAATAAGCAAATGCTGCAGAATGGAAATTAGAGTCCAAATGAGTAATTAACACCTAGGAACCCACAATGGGCCATTGATAACAGCTAACAAGGCTGCTAGCAGCTACCTGCAGAACAGGAAAAAGGAGGTGCCGTACTGCAAAGAAAACAGTACTGTCACAGCAGAATAAAGCAAAATTGCAGTAGATCAGCTACATTACACATTTCGCAACACATTTCTGGGTAGGGAAAGTACAAAACGTGAAAGCCGGCAGCTGGATGCATGCCTGACAATGGGAGGGGATTTGGGTTGAAAAGTGAATTAAAGGGCAACAGATGAATCATGGCAGGCAAGCATAATTCAACACCAAAGGCCCCACAATTGCAGTACTTTCTGTAAAACCCATAATTAAGATACCCTGCAGCTGGAATTGCACATACACACACAATAACATCAGCAGCATCCATAGCGCAATAGTATAAAGTGTGAAAGCACCTCACACACACTTGTGTATTCCCATACACTCTGCACCATCTGTTTATACAGACGAGGAACTTTTAATATGTACATGTTAGGGGCTGCCATAGCTTTGATTCACCAGCATGTGTTGGAGACTGAAGGTGGTGTGGAGGATGATGCTGACAACCACCTCAGGCACCGGAGTAGGAAAAGACTGTTCAGACCCAGGGTAACCTACCAGGGGCTACATGATCTGGAGATAGTAGCGCGTTACAGGGTGGAGAGGGACACCATACAGCAACTTGTTGAGCTGTGCCGGCCATGCCTCAGAGCCAGAAATAACAGAGGGGAACCCATCCCAGTGGACTCAAATGTATGTGTAAGCTTAAGAATACTTGCCACAGGTACCTTTCAAAGGCCAACTGGGGATATCCTGGAGATCTCACAAGCATCAGCATCCAGGGTACTCCACCAGTTCCTGGATGCCATGTTACCACATGCCAATGAGCACATATACTTCCCCTGAATGCAGGAGGAGTTGGCCAGCAATATGCGTCTCTTCTACTGTGTGGCAAAATACCCGGGGGTACTGGGTGCAATAGACTGCATGCACATACAAATCAAGTCACCACTCGGTGAGCAGGGTAGGCAATAAATAAACCGCAAGGGATACCCCTCCATCAACTGCCAGGTTGTGTGCAATGCCCAGGGCATTATCATGGATTGTGTGCTGGCAGCCCTGGAAGTAATCACGACTCCCACATCTGGCAAGCCTCACAGCTGTATTAGGTATTTGTCAGAGGGGACATACCATATGGCCACGTGGTCGGGGATGCTCACTATGCACTGGAACCGTGGATGATGACTCCCATCAGAAATGTACGCACACCCATGCAAGAACGTAATAATGAGGCACACGCACGAACCAGAATCATCACAGAGCATGTGTTTGGGATGCTGAAATCACGGTTCCGTTGCTTGGACATATCTGGTGGAGTCTTGCAGTACTCTCCGGGCACATGTGGCCACATCTTCATAGTATGTGCCATGCTACACAATATGATCCTGCGGAAACAGCTGCAGTAGGGACAGAATGGTGAAGGCCCTCACAGCCAACCACCATTGCCAAGGGTTCCACAGGCACAGATGGACTCAGACCATGAACACCATGAGCCAGCCCCAGTAGGCAGATGGAGGCATGCCCAGTATGCCCATGCCTTGGCAAAGAGGGAATGTATAGCACACACACTGACAGTGTAGGCACCTATGGACTGACATCCTTTTCCACCTGCACACACAGCAAACATGGATGGCACACACACAAGACCGCCTGTAAATTGTCATGTATAGGCGGTCTACTGTGTGCATCCTACATAGGCAGCCCTCAACTATTGCACACACAGCTGCTATTGTCACAAGGTAAGTCAACACCTGAACAGTAAATTAAGCTATCGGCATGTGCTGATACTGAATGTATAGGTTCATAGGTACATAGGTAGGTACTTGGCTAACTGCCCAGGGCCATTCATAAGCCTAGCCAAATTGTGTCAGCTGCCACCACCCCATTGATTAACTAACTGTCCCTCTGTGGAGCAGAGCCAATTGCGGGATCCCTGGGGTGTATCCACTGTTCCCCATCCACTCTGCAAGGTTTCCCTGGAGTGTTAGTGAGGGGCTCCATATAATGTAATCAGGGATGTAGAATCAAAGCATGGGGAGTACCTGTGACAGGAATCTGTCATTCCAGCATCTTCCAGTTATGGTTGTGGCAAGGTGTAGCTCATTACAGTGTGTGGCTCACTGTGACATGGATTCCCTTAGGTGGAGCATATCCATCAAGCCTGACTTGGACATAGCTTTGTCGGCCAGCAAAGATCATCTCTGAGTAAACGAGATGCCACTAGGTAATGCAAGAGTTCATTCAGTCTGGCAGCATAGGACACATGTCTGAGGCCAGTAATCCTCTTGGCGAGGTACGTTTGTGGACCCTCTAGTTGTTGGATATGTCTTTTGAGGTACATCCCAAATGGGTTATCATACTTGATGATGGGATTGATGAGTGATGAGTAAAGGGGCATAATAACCTCAGTACGTCTAGATGCAAACCCTTAAGTAATCAGATGGCATACATAGAAGGATGACCTAACTACTTTGGAGATATGATTGTGAAAGGAGAGATCACTTTCTAATGTAGTCCCCACATACCCATTACCTCATCTGTATTAAAGTGGCTGCCACTCATGTGTTAATGTGTGGGTGTTTAGTTTTCCCAAAATGGAATGACCATGCAGTTTGTGGCCTTTAGCTGGAGGCCATGCCTTTGACACCCTGTGTTGGTCTATGTGAGGCCCCTTGAAGGACGTCTGTGACAGCTGGACTGTCAATTATGGCTCCCAGTTAGCAGTAATCACCAAAGAGGGTCTGCTGTCGTCCACCTGTGTTTGCCTGTACCTCTGAGATGTATATGGCAAACAGTAGGGGGTCCCAGGACTGAGTCCTGTGGGACACCAGTTGTGACTGGTTAAGAGTTGGACCTGGAGGCTGCTAGGCTTACCATGTGGGTTCTGTGTGTAAGCCTGTTGGCAACCCAACCTGTGATGTATGGGTGTATGCACTGGCTGGTGAGTTTATAAATAATACCTGAGTGGGGAATTGTGTCAAAATCCTTGGCGAGGTCCAGGTAGTATGTGTGAACTACCACACCCCTCACCTAAAGTCTAGATGACTGTAAGACATCAAACACGTTCAGTAGGCATGATCTGCACTCAATCAAGCTGACCTGGGTTGGGTCGAGTGTCTGGAGGTTCCCAATGTCTCTGTTAATGAGTTGCATGATGATGCGCTCCATAGCCTTGCAGACCAGGCTAGTCAGGCTTATAGGGCAATAGTTCCTGGGGTCCATTGTGGTGCCACCTTTGTGGAGTGGGATAACTGTTGCTGTGCGCCACTCTGTGGGTATGTAGCGTGTAGAGAGGCTGGGTTTGAACAGTGTGTTTAGGTGAGGGGTTAGTTCATTTGGAGCTCTTGTAAGACACAGCCTGGGACACTGTCCAGTTCCATTAAGGCTGTGTTTTTGGCTTTGGATAGGGCTGATTTAACCTGTGTGTCGGTGATTGCCAGGGCCGTACATTTTTCTGGCATGGTTATGGGCCATTTAGGGGGTAAGAGGGGTGTGAAGTTTGCACTGAACCTGTCTGCCAAAATGTTGGCAATATCAGTCGGTTCAGTGTATTTTGTGCCAGTCTGCACCAACTCAGAGCAGATCTGAGAGTTCCCACTCAGGTTCTTGACATAGCTAAAGAACGCTTTGTGATTATTTGTCAAGTTCTTTGAAATGTGCCTTTTGAAGCTAGCCTTGGATGATTTCATGAGGGACCATAGTTTCTTGCTGATACTGATCAGGGATGTCTGTCCTTCTAGGGATGTCGCTCTTATCTGTACTAGTTTCCTCCTTCTATTGTAGAGCCTGTTTATGGCCGGGATCCACCAGACCAGTTTCCTTTTCTTGGAGGAGTGAGTCTAGGTTTGACTTGGGATAGCACGATCCATGTATTCCTGCAGATGATCATATAGTGCCTTTGTATAGTTTTCAGCATCTTGGACAGCACTGGCATGGGGGCCGTGAACCTTTCCACCTCGGTCTTAAGCAACGTGAAGTCTGCTTTGGAAAAGATTTTCATGGTGGTTTCCTTGGTTGGGGTTGTGGGCGGAATGTGAATATCCAGAGTGATTAGTCTATGGTCTGATCTAACCAGCGAGGGGTTGACGTCGGGTGTGGAACACCGGTCGCCCATGTTGGTGATGACCAGGTCCAATATGTTGTTCCCTCTGGTGGGGGTGTTGACCAGTTGATCAAGAGCATTTGAGTTTATAAATTCTAGGAAGCACTGGGCAAGGGAGTTAGTACTTGAGTGGTTCTCCCAGTTAATGTTTGGGTAGTTGAAATCATCCAGTATTAGGTTGTTTGGTAGTACCTGCATATTTCCCAGTGTCTCCAGAAATGCAGAATGTGGGTCCTGGGTCATGGTGGGTGATCTGTAGCAAGCTACAATTTGGATTGCAGTTTTGCTCATTGTCAGTTGCACTTGGATGATCTCTGATGCATTGTGCTGCACCACTAACCTGGAGGTGTGAGTATCCTTTATGAATATGGATACACCCCTGTCTTTTGTGTTCCGGTCAAGGTTCTGTGGCCAAAAGGTGTGGTATGTGTTATAGCCTGGTAGTGCTGGGGTGCTCTCTGGAGCCTTAAACCAGCACAAAAATCAATGTTCTCCATACTGAGGAGTGCCTCGAGTGTGTGCATTTTGAGGTTTAGACTTCTGGTGTTGAATAGCAATACCCTCAGTTTCTGGTTACTTGTGCTATTTATGGTGGTGGGTTTGCTTTTGACCCTGGCCTAAAAGTCAGCCTTGCCTAATATCCACATCTCTAGTATTGTTTGCAAGCAATGACAACTGTGCATGTGTATATGTTCTGCAAATGTGTACTGACCCTTGTTACAGGGCTATGCCAAATGTCTATTTGCACACATACATAGAGTGGCTATTGACAGTAGAGACACACTGGTTTAGCATTTAGATTTGTGCAGCCTAACCTCTCATTGCCAGACTAACAGCTGCTTGGAAATATTTTAACAGTACTGGTAATGAAACAGGGTGCATATCATATTTAACTCCAGTGTGACATCTGCAGTAGGAGTGTAAGATGTAGGAAACTGCTGCCCATGTGTAATAGCTGCTTCATAGGTGATGGCGTACACCATCTGATTATATCCTGATCATGTCGATAGTGACAACAGAGTCTATTGATATTTGACTCTGTGTGGGGAGTGGGTGTCGTTGCCCAACAGAGCTCATGGATCTGATGGGTATGTGAGTATATACCCAGACAAGGATACAGCCCTGTTCACACTTGCATCATCTGTAATCAACTATCAGGATGTGATGTGGCCCTCAGAGGGGGACTGCTACTAAAGATAGCTACCATGTTCCTGTAATAGCTAGTGTTGCCATGTCCATAACACAAATATTTACATGTGAGCATCACTGTCTAAAACATCTTCATAAGCAGCAAGTAAACTAAATACAGTACGTGGTACTTGTAGTACTGAATGCTCATACAGGCATGTTCACTAGTCAGCTACTGGTGTTTACTAATGTCAGCTTTGTGTATGTGGCCATCCTGGGGAAATGCAATCTCTATGCCATTTGCACTGCCAAACCCGCCTAACACCACACCCACACATTGTCTGGGATGCAGCTACAGGGGTGAGCTTGGAGGCAGTCCATTCTACACCCATGATTGGACTAGACACTCAAGAGGTGAAGGCTAACACATGCATCTCATCACCACAACCAACACATACCCTTACCAGAACACAATAAGAACACACACACATGCCACCAGATATCACACACATCCACAGAGGCCTCTAAGTATCTGGACAAGCAAGAGGCCTCCCAAGTTGGAATAGACAGACAACAGAATATGAAGACTGTATGACATAGTTTGCATAATTGTGTCACACCTCAGAACACATGGCCAGAAACATGGCCAACAGTACTCATTTGTAAATGCAAACTCTAGCACTATGTTACACAACAATCAATATGAGGGCAAACATACTGTCAACTGCCTGTCTGCCATGATTAGCCACATACCCATACACTCAGACCACCTTTAGAACTATGCACATGTCTCTGGCATATTCTATGTTGTTGTGCAGGAACTGTGATGCAGTAGCCTGAACTGCATAGAAACACATGTAGGAACTGTCAGGTCTTGTAGCCCATGCAGGTATGTCCCAAGTCCTGGGTAGCATTCTGCCATTGGTCAGAATGATGCAGCAGTACAGGAACAAAGATTGTATTCCACAATCATGTAATGTACTGGTGTAATTCAAAGAGTAACCAGCATCTCTCTGCCTGGAATAGCATGGTTGACAGACCATGATGTTTGCCAGACAGGGCCTGCACCTGTCACCCCTGAGAATCTGGATACTGGCAACGGCCCATGCTTCCACTATAGTGCCCACATCATGCCAAGTTCAAGTGAAAGTCCACTGGTGCAACACAGACAGCCAAGGAATAAACTGTGGGTCTTGCTACTCAATGATACAAATCAGGTACCATACCAAAGAAAATTAAACACCAACTATGAAATGCCAAAATGAGCAAGCCAAAACTGCTCCCCAAACTGTAGAAGCACAAAAATAGTGCTAGGTAAAACCAAACAGCATCAAAGATAAAATACAGTACTGCAAAAAGTTAGTAGATAATAGTCCAAACAGAACGTAATCCAAACAGAGTTTATTTAAGCGCTTTTCGTCTGCTGCTAATGGCAAACTTCTTCAGAATGAAAAACAAGTTCAGTCACTGCCATTTTATATAAATCACATGGTTAATTAGTAACCTAATTAAATGCTCATTAAGTTTTAAAAAGCAATACTAAAAAAGTACCAGGAAGTAGGAGATTCAAATGTAAAAGATCAAAAAAGTTCAAGTAAAAACTATAAACATCAAAATAAAATTAAGAATATATAAAGATTCAACAATAAATAATACATCATAGTAAAAAATAAAAATATATATACATGTAAAAATAAATGTATATACTAATAAGCATTTTGCATTTACTTCTTGTAATATATGATCAATAAATTTATTGCAAAATATATTTGTTCCTATACTAAAATGTTACAAAGTGTATAACACTCTATCTCTTAAGGCTTAACATACTAAGGTAGCTGCCAATAGAGCAAGCCTCATTCAGACCAGGTGGATGGTAGGACCCCAACCTAATTTGCCAGTAAAGCTCTAAAACTAAGAGCTTCACTGCAAATGCACCCCCTCTGCTGTCATTACAGACTTGGTCAATTCCTATAAATTTAAATAAATGGTTTGGATATTCTGAAACATGTTTGGCCAATGCATTAGTAAGCTTGCATTTCCTAATGGCGTACTGATGTTCATAAATTCTTTCCTTGAATTTACGTTCAGTTTTGCCAACATAGTGGGCAGTACAGTTTTGACATTGGGCTAAGTATACTAACATTTTAGAATTGCATGTAAACCTGTGTTTAAGTTTGTATTCACTCCTGTCAATATTAAATCTGTTAGATTCCATAATATATCCACAGTAGTTACAATTGTGGCATCTAAACATCCCAGGTGTTCTGACCGGCAAGTTTTTAGTTTCAAACCAGGATTTCAAATTCCTCCCTTTTTTGTAAGTAACCAAAGGTGAAGTACCTAATTTGGTGGATACAGTTGAATCCACACTAAACACTTGCCAATTCTTAAGAATGGTAGACCACAAAAAGTTACTGTCTACTGTAAACGTGGTAATAAATCTAGGAGTGTCAAACAAATCCATCCTGTTGGTATCAACTTGTACACTGACATCACTAATCATTGTACAATCGACCTTGTTCTCTTCTACTCTAACTTTAAGTAGTGGCACAAATATCTTATTGTTCCTTTTCATGTTGATCTCTTGTATTAGTTCGTCAATTAGCTGAGTAGGATACCCTCTACTTAAAAACATGGTTTTAAGTGTGTTACATTCAACTGTAAAGTCTTCATCTTTGCTACTGATTCTGGCTGCTCTAACAAGCTGCCCCTTCACTACTGCACGTTTCTGTTTGTAGGGATGGCAGCTTGTAAAGTGAAGAAAGGTGTTAGAGTATAGCGGTTTCCTATATATCTTCGATGTATAACAAGCCATATACTTGTCTTTGGATAGGAGGATGTCAAGGTACGCTATTCTATTACTTCTAAAAGTAGAAGTAAATGCCAGGAAATCAGTAGAATCATTCAAAAACTCCATGAATGTAGTAGCTTCCGCTTCAGTTCCGTTGAAGAGGACAAAGATGTCGTCCAAAAACCTGGTGTAGAAAATTATTAAGTCCGAAAAAATGGGGTTGTTAAGAATATATAGATGTTCCCACTGGGCCATGACCAAGTTGGCCACACTGGCTCCATAAGGTGAGCCCATACCAACCCCTGTTGTCTGCAAGTAATGATTGTCACCAAACATGAAATAGTTCCTGGTAAGTGTTAAGTCTAGTAATTCTGTAACAAGAGAGATGTCATGTCCCTTAGCCCCTCTTGCTTTTAACCTATCACTTACCCATTCAATGGCTATTTCTTGAGGAATGCAGCTATAGAGGTCTTTCACATCTATTGTAAGCATGTTGTATTGTTGGTCAAATCTTAGTTCGTTAATTTTAGAAAGGAAGGACCAAGAGTCTTTGCATATCTGAGACTCAAGAGGAATGTATTTACTCAGAATTTGGTCTACAACCCTAGCACATGCGTAAGTTGGTGATCCACGGCTGTCAATAAGTGGACGCATGGGAGGGTCCGTGATGTTCTTATGTATTTTAGGTATTCCAAATAAATACGGTGTCCTTGGATATGGTGTAGTCATGTAGTTGTACTGATCTTGGTTTATCCTTCCTTCTATAAACATCTCCTCTAGGTGGTCCTTGATTACCTTATAGGCTTGATTGGTTTCGTTTTTTGAACTCACAACATAGGAAGAAGTATCCAAAATTGCTGCCATACGATCCATGTATTCACTGTTGTCAAAAACCACGACACCTCCACCTTTATCTGGTTTACATATACGTAAATTGTTCAAGAGTAGGGTACGAATGTTTTCAATTTCTTCACTGTTGGTATGTGTGAGCGTATTTGTCCGATTCTTGATGTACCTCCGAATGTCCAGTTCACATATTAGTTCAAACATGGCTAGAAGTGGGTGTAATGGAGGGTTGTAGGTACTAGGAATATGTAACCTATTATTAACTCGCAAAAGTTCTCCTCCTCCCATCATTAATTTCAAGTTTAATTTGCGTGTAAAAGTTTTGACATCAATGATGGCTTTAACTAAATCCATGTGATGTTGTGGGACATATGTGAAACCCTTGGCCATTAAGTCTGCCATGTCAGTGGAAATGTCAACTCTGGAAAAGTTATACACTTTAAAGTCCCCTAAAGAATTAGTGGTGATAGTAGGACCCAGTTGAGTAATCTCTACACTTGGCTCTGCCTCCTCTATGTTGACTACAGTTACAAAGTTATCACTTAAACCCAGAATATCAGTTAACGATTGTTCCTGGATGGGTAAGAGTAATTCTGACGTTGACGCTGTACTTTGGGTCTTGCTCCTAAAAAATTGCCTTGACCATTGTTGTTATTGTGACTGTCTGAGTTGTTTTTGTTCAGTAGTCTCTCACTTCTCCGTAATTCATTGGGGGGCTCAATTCTCTCCATGCTCTGAATTCCGTTACCATTGTCATTCTCATTAGTTTGTGTAAGGGCCGAATCAGATGGAGCTGAGTTAGCATAGGTATGAGTTCGTATGTGTCCATTGTTACTTATAGTCGCATTCCCTCTCCATGTCTGACTAGGTGCAGGTTTGGGGTACGCTGTCCCTTCTCTGTATGCCTTGGTGTCCCTGTCTAACTTTTTTGCTTTCACTGCTTGCAGTTTGACCAAATGTTCATCTATGTTACTAAACAATTTGCTGTATTCATATCTATAACTACCAAAACTTGCATCAGTTACAATAGATTTATCTAATGCTGTTGCTTCAACATTGAGTTGATCAATTTGTACTCCATAATGTTTACTCATAATTTTCAACATTTCAAAACCATGTCTATCATACATGCTACATAAATCGAGATGAAAATCAGAATTTGCAATAAGACCTGTGGGGTACTGGTAATACCTTAACCCTTTAGGTACAATTTTCCTGGTTAAACATTCGTCAAAATAAACAATTTCTAGTTTCAATTTTTTAATTTTAAGTAAAACGCTGTATAACTGTTTCAGTTTGTTCTGAATGTCTGTACCAGAATTATTGTTACCATGCTGATCATTGATAGACGGTTTTCCTTGACAAAATGATGGATTAATATTAATCCAATTTAAAAAGTTGGGTACATTGTTGTTATTAGAACTTAACAAGACAGGCTCGTTGGTACTTACTCGCACTGCTGTAGCCATGCTGCTGGAAGGCTGTGCTTCAATATTCCCTTCATTGTCTCTAGCATTAACTGCGTTAACTGCGTTAGCTGGAAAGGCATCGGTTTGATTAGTCCTCCTTTGGTGTCGTGTCGCTGGTATGTTAGTGTTAATTCCAGTCGTTGAAAGATCTTCAAAATATTGTAGTTCCACGTCGGCTGGATTTCTCCTCTGCCAAGAATGGTGTGGTTCAACGTCGGCTGGACTTCTCCTCTGCCTAGGTTTAGTGGCGCAACCTAACTCTGTGTCAAACGTCACGTTAGAGACATCAGAGGTAGGCTTGTTGGTAATGGTGTACGTTAGTCGCTGTTCAGCTCCTGAATTCATTGTATCACACGGAATACAGTCAGATCTTTCATTAATATCTGGACCCAAAATATTGTTGTTTGAACCATTGTTCAATTCTGTAGGTGCTCCTTGAGATACATTATGTGTAGATAAAGCAGCATTCAAACCTGTACTAGGGACAGTAACATTAAGTACATGTTTATCATTGCCGGCTACATTGTCGGTGGAAGGTAAATTAAGTAATATGCCATGTGTTCTTTCAATTTTTTCAATACGTAGAAGTACTGCATCTAATTTACTAAAAAGTAAGTCAAACGACTTACTGTTGATGTTCCGTTCATCGGAACAAATAACGATGGCTTGTTGGTTATCAGATGCAGAGGAAATACCTGCTTCTGGTTGATCAACTCTTAAAAGTTCTGGTGTGGCGTTGGGAAAGCAACTGGCTGGCTCACGTGAAGACTCAGACGCCATACCAAAGAAAATTAAACACCAACTGTGAAATGCCAAAATGAGCAAGCCAAAACTGCTCCCCAAACTGTAGAAGCACAAAAATAGTGCTAGGTAAAACCAAACAGCATCAAAGATAAAATACAGTACTGCAAAAAGTTAGTAGATAATAGTCCAAACAGAACGTAATCCAAACAGAGTTTATTTAAGCGCTTTTCGTCTGCTGCTAATGGCAAACTTCTTCAGAATGAAAAACAAGTTCAGTCACTGCCATTTTATATAAATCACATGGTTAATTAGTAACCTAATTAAATGCTCATTAAGTTTTAAAAAGCAATACTAAAAAAGTACCAGGAAGTAGTAGATTCAAATGTAAAAGATCAAAAAAGTTCAAGTAAAACTATAAACATCAAAATAAAATTAAGAATATTTATACACAATCATGTAATGTACTGGTGTAATTCAAAGAGTAACCAGCATCTCTCTGCCTGGAATAGCATGGTTGACAGACCATGATGTTTGCCAGACAGGGCCTGCACCTGTCACCCCTGAGAATCTGGATACTGGCAACGGCCCATGCTTCCACTATAGTGCCCACATCATGCCAAGTTCAAGTGAAAGTCCACTGGTGCAACACAGACAGCCAAGGAATAAACTGTGGGTCTTGCTACTCAATGATACAAATCAGGTACTCAATATGGACTCACTTATGGCAATCTGAAACATGGAGAACATATCTGTGCAGTGATTGAGATATGGTTCAACGCTATGGAGAACACCCCTGCATGACCATGTTATAACACATACCTCACCTCTTGGCCATCATCCTTTATTGGAACACATGGGCCACAGGTGTGTCCAACTTCCTGAGGGATATGTACACCCTCACGCTAGTTGCACTTGCACAACGTAAGATGCATTATGCTGATCAACTACCTTTGTGCCCAAAGTGTAATCCAAATTGCACCTTGTGACAGATCATCCACCATGCCTCAGAATTCCCAACTGTCATTGTGCTGTAATGGGGAATACCAGTTTTGAGATAGGAAACCATAATCATGGCCACTCAGCAATCCCATTATGAACTGGGAAGACTCATCATGTGCCAACACATGTGCTCAATGCATGTTGGATTTCATCAACACCAGTGACCTGGATCACCATGGCCACACCAACAGGGCTAACAGTATGCCACATGTGGTCAGTCTTCAAAGCCAATGTTATGCTCCTTAAGAGTGAAGTGGTGACTGTCATGGCACCCATGCAGATGTACAATGCATGTGCAAATGCTGAGTCCTACACAAATGCACTTTAAGCACTCACATATGTGCAGTGATCATGCCACTGAAACAGAAACAGGATTCAACCAAACACAAACATGAAGGCAAACTGGTGGTACCCTGCCTTAAACTGTACCACAGAAAGTAGTAATTGTTGCAAGAGGCAACACACATGAGTGGAAGTTGATCCATGGTCAGCCTCAGTAAGATGCAGATACACCATATAATGCCACACAAAGCTATTGTGAAACTAATCATCCACATATTATGAGGCCAAACACAGAGGATTCCATAGCTGTGTCATGAAACATAATGGCAACAACAAGACCTGCTGTGCTTTACAGCACTATGGCATGAGAAGTACTGCACCTATGGAAATAGCACCTGTTCATCCAGATAGGGTCTTGGATAACATAAACACACTGCCTCCCCCCCAACAGGTACACATTCATATATCCATGTACACTACAGAGCCCCTATAATAACAACTATACAGGTACAAGCTGCACTCTCTAATGCCATACATACAGGCTGCATGAAACCTGTCCACATCCCAGGTTGTATCCTAAACAAATGTCAAAACAATTTGCTCTCCACATAAACATCATGTACAATCATAGCTTCAAGTCAGGCTGTGTACACACTGAATGGTGCACAGCAACAATTATCACAACCCACAAAGGGGGAGACACCACTAATAATGGGGATTACCGCACTACTACCCTGCTGAGTCTGGTCTGAAAGGCCATGAACCTTGGTCAACTTATTTGATATCAGCAGTACAGATGTAGATGACAGTAAGGTTGATTTCACACAGCATATCATTACCATGCCAGGTCATAGGACATCATCACCCATACTGTGTTCCAGCTACACTCAGTATACTAGATGCACATTCCTATGTCACAGGAGTGTTTTGCAACTGGACTTCTGGCAGAACCAACACTACAGAAGGTGTCTAAATAATACATGCACATCAAACCAGTGCCAGCTACAGTAATACAGGGTTAATTCATTGTACACCCTATCTTTGTAGTCAATACCACACAGACTAACATAGAATGCATCTGCCTATTGGAGTACGCAAATGACTATGAACTAGGAGCAATAGTTGACTCAATTACTGTTGCAGTCAACATACTGAAGGGGCTTTGTGGGTGAGGTGGGTGACATATGGCCACAATCTGATTGATTGTCAAACCCTATGTTGAAAGCCCTGTACCCATGAACTACCACCTAGGCAGTGGTCATCATAATGGATACTGTGTGTATGGGATGCAACTGGACAGTAGTCTTTCCTGTGATAGTTACGTCACCACACCTGTCAGGTAGTCGTAATTGGCAACCCTAATCATGACAGGGTGCCATCCATGAATATAGAGATCATTGTTCAGCCATACTTAACACTCAAGTGACCCATATCAGATCACATATTTCCTTTAAGCATTATTGGCTATGTTCAGATGGCCTACACCAGCATTCCCAATACCTATCTCCACAATGTAGCATGATGCCTACCCTGAATAAAGCCATGTCCAACCTAGAGATGTTGGACATGCTACACTTACACATCCTGATCTCAAACACATACTTCATGGACATCTACCTTCCTAGTACAAGGATCACCACATGCTGGACAGATCTTTGTCCCATACACTTTACATACTCCTGCCATACTATGCATCCCTGTCCAGCAAAGCTGCACATTGCCCCTCTTTCAGACATGGTGTGATGACCGCATGGCAAATATTTCAGTAACCCTGTGGATCAATTATGTGGCACTGCTTGACCTGGCCCCTGAAACCTGCCTGTCGGCCACAGCTAGGTAACCTTTCATCCTAGGCTCATACATGGCCCAGGGCATATAGCCTACTAGTTGACTATGACCATACATGCCATAGTTGATATCCAACCCTGCAAATACAATCAGGATAGCCAGTGTCCCATGTGTATCACATGTGCAACACAGGTAATACATGGCAGGATGTTGAACTGCTGTACAGTGCCATGTAGATGTATATGGCAAAACACATACATGTAAAACCTTCCGTGAGCAAGTCTGCAGGGCCACAGGTCATGTCTGTTAAGGCAGTGTAAGGCTATATATGTGACATATACACAGCATCAAGGTCTACTGCATTAATGTGAACACATCCAGGCATGTGCTCATAAATAAGAACACCAGTGCAGGCAAACAGACATGCCCACATCAAGACAGTATCCACATGGAGTATAAGCAATGTCATCACTTGACACACACATATATGGTGATAATATCCAATCACCATTGAGTGTCAAATGTGTGTGACACAAACATGTCAGTGGTGTTAGTGTCATGTAGTTTGCAATGACAAATATTTAATCATAATAAATGTGATACACATGTATGTTCAGCTGTACCTCTGTACATCTCTGTGAGTTACTGTGACCTGTCTCCATCATTATGTCTTCCAGGTATGCTGCGTGCAAGGGTGCTGCCATATATCCACTTAGAGGATGAGGTCCTCATCCCATACCTCCTCGATAATCATCACATACTCTTCAGCCATGTGCCACAGGATGCACAGCAGCGGGATGTCCAGTGGCAGGAACTTCGTAGGAGGGTAAATGATTTAGGTGGCCAAAATCGCACCTATCAGCAGGTGCACAGATACTGTACTGACCTAATTAGATGGGCGAAACAGTGTACAATTGCAATCACCAGGGAACAAGGTGCAACAGGTGGTGGGCCACCAACCCAGCCTCTACTCACAAGTACCGAGGAGCTACTGGCCAACCTGGGGACACCTGCAGACCAACATCCACAAGCTTTAGCTGATATTGTGGAGGTGGGTGTCTCTCAACCACCAAGCCTGGAGTTGCCTGGTAAGTCACTACTGCACATATAACAACTATAGTTTATATAGTTACATGTGTCATGCTACAATATGTAATGTAACATCATATGCAAGGCATGTATGCACACATGCCACATACTATAGTTTGCTAATCTATGTATGCACACATGTGCATACTCCATAGTATAGTTTATTGTACTGGCTTATGTGTTAACATGCACATTGCACCCTGTGGCTATCATACAGGTGTGGATAATGACCATACTGCTGTGTCACTCCTATTTAGGTATCTATGGCATTCTGCTGCAACAGCAGCCAGTTGCAGGAGAGACTGTTATTATGTATCAGGCATGATAATGCATAGATCTATCTGCCATGTGGCCATTTACCACATGTACACATAATGTATGGTCCTGTCAATATATACAGGTCAGACCTGCAATGCATCACAAGGGTTATCATGTGCAATAATTGACAACTATATGAAACACTGACATGAAATCTCACAAACTGTCATTGCCAGATGTGTGGACAGCTGTGCATACAATGGTGGAGGTGTGGTTCACTGTAGGGACATGTACTACAGATCAGAACTACACATGTGGGGATTACAAACAGTACTACACAGTGAGCTGGAGTATGGCCAGCCCACAGGATTCACCTGTGTGGATTATACCCCTGCTATGAATGTCGTACAATGTTATGTGCTATCTGACATGTCCATGACATTTAGTGGGCTGACTGCAACACTGCCTAACTATCCTACAAAACATATCCCACATCCCAAAATACCACCCTTTGTCTGCATAACCCTGTTGTCAGTGGAGCATACATCTATGGGTGTATGTCATATGGGACAACACTGACATGTGAAACAGATGCCCATCACAACCATTTGGGCAAAACATGTTCACACATGGCCATCCTTCATTGCCATGTTCACACATGGCCATGAAGGATGGCCAGAGACATGAAGCAACACACACAGTACACGTGTTGTTCATGTGTGTACACCTGGTTGTACACTGGCTCCACATAATCCAACTATAGCCTTTGTGTAATGGTGATATTGTAGATGTGAAACACTAAACATCCTACAGGCCTGTGTACATCTTGCGTAGGCGTGACATCAAACCACCACATAACATGTGTTGAACATCTTGAGTGTGTCACGATATGACAGCAGTCACCTGTACAGTATCCAAATACGTACATGTGTTGCACAACATACACAGACAACCACATCAGGCCACAGATACAGTACATTCCCCTTGCTGGTGTCAGACATCACTGTCATCCTTGCTCCTCATGTGTGTGTGTGGTACACAGATGTCATGTGGGACATGGAGTAATGATGAGTTTGCCATGTCTGGCTATAGTTACCAGGCAGCAGCAATATGGTTGCAGATGTGCAGGGGTGTCATCCGTATACCCTTCAGTGACCTGTGTCACACATTCCACATTATGGTTTAGTATGTATACACCTCAGTGATGTGGGTCACATTCCACAGTATAAATGTATTGTATATGCACACAGTCATGGCTATGAACTGTGTCTGTAACTCACACTGTATAGCAATAGAAAAGCCACATGACACCCTGCAATGGCAATGCACATCAGCTAAATGTGCAGTATGTCACTGTATATCTGTAGGGTGGATGGACAACATTATGTCAGCGGAAGGTCCATGTTAGTATAACACATCCCTGAATTGGGAAACAATTACTCCACTGTATATTTGACAGGACACCATTGTGTTAAACATGTATGCATGTCATTTCACATGTCAGCAGATCACATGTCATACTACATGTGATTGTCAAGGTCATATGCCACACATCAGGTTGGTGTACTGTTAACCTGTGCTGATCTAAATGGTGCAACACAGGTATGTATGCTAACTACTACTATAACTGTGCAAGGTGCATGCCTTCTGCTATGACACATGCATGCTGTACTGTGTAATATACATGCCTTCTGCTATGACACATGCATGCTGTACTGTGTAATATACATGCCTTCTGCTATGACACATGCATGCTGTTGTGTGCAACTGAGGGATGTATGATAACTACCACTAGTATTTTCTACACTGAATGCCTTCTGTCATATCACATGCATGTTGGGTGCCATAGCTTGTGTGTGTGTGTGTGTGTGTGTGTGTGTGTGTGTGTGTGTGTGTGTGTGTGTGTGTGTCTGCCTGTGTGTGTGTGTGTCTCTGTGTGTGTGTGTGTGTGTGTGTGTGTGTGTGTGTGTGTGTGTGTGTGTGTGTGTGTGTGTGTGTGTCTGTTGTATAGATTGTAATGTACAGTTCTTGTCTGCCCCTCACAGATGTTGATGTAGGTGCATTGCCCCCCTGCGGTCCATCTGATGTTAGTGTCCTTACAGACTCTAGCAGTGATGATGAAAGTATGATTGAGGCACAGGCAGGGTTGTCAGGGGCTGAATCTATGCCATTGGTTGCCATTCCACCTCTATCCCCCTCATCCCTGCACACAGTTCTCATGCCTACACATACCCCATCACCAGTGGCCATAGAAGAAGGACAGTTGGCATGTGGTAGCATGGAACAGTAAAATGTGGAGGCTATGGAAGTTGTGCCTGCACACCATGGTGTCAGCCAACTGACTGGTGAAGTCCTACACAGGCATGTGCCCAGTGTTGCTCATAGGAGGACCTCTGGCTGACATGCCCCTGCAAGACATAGCACAGCAGCTGGTGTCACCAGACACATGTTTCAGGCTGTAATGGAGGCACAGGCACATGGTAAATGGCACAACAGAGAAGGTCTGAGGCCTCAGAGGGCTGCTGTCCATTCTTTAACCAACAACATCCAGGCAATGGCAATGGAAAATGCTCACCATCATCCATCATCTTGCTGATGTTTTGGATAGACAATTGGGTGACATGGTGGGAGTCCTTGACCATGGCATGTCAATCCTCGAGCATGGAATGTCTGTGCTGGAACATCTGGTAGGAGTGAGGCATCAGGCATGTGGACGTAAGCCAGCTACATCACCTGTTGAAGGACTACATGAACGTGCTACTTCACATGCCCACTCCCATAGTGGCAGTAGCAGCAGCAGTGCAGCTGGTGCTCTGGTGTCCACACCAGGACAAAGCAGGCCATGTGCACGTGGCCCTGGATGGTCCCAACAGGGACACAGTTCCAGTGGACATGTGTCATCAGACAGTACCCAATCTGCACCTCTGCCTGGTAGTGCCCGTGCAACCCATGGCAGCCGCAGGTCACGTGGCTGTGCGTGGACACCATGAACTGTGGAACCTGGCCTGTACAGTCTGCAGCTGTCAATAATACCCCTGTGTAGGCCAGACACATGCCAGAACTGTGTGCATACATACACGCACATGCCAAATGCAAATGTAAGGCACCGCAACACACACACGCATAACATCCACACATGCACAATGAGATAGGAGGCCCTAACCCACACAGATGATGTCATCCAATGGTGCAGCCTAGGCCTCTGGCAAACATTATCACCATACCTCTCAACTGTCCAGATTGTCACAGAATGTCCAGAGTTTTGCCTCATATTTTTGGTATGTTCCTCCTAAAATTTGCACCTTTCCGGTAAATAGCTGAGGATTGAAGTCATTAAATAATAAGAAATATTTGAGTTTAAGACTCCACATCCTTCATAAAATTAATGCTAATGCAAATCCTATTATTCTATCAACGTTCTAAGCTTAAGAGCAATAGTTAAAATGTGTCCCTATTTGTCCCCCCATCATTTAGGCTTTGTGCAGATTTTCTGCTCTAAGAGGTTGAGAGGTATGATTATCACCCTGTGCATATGATGATGCCTATGCTGCATCCCTGTCATCCACACCATCAGTGCAGGGACATGCTCATAGGATCTAATGCACAGGGTGAACAGACTAGGAAGATAATTGTAAATTACAATTGTTGTGTACTGTTGACAGGCAGCAGACATACCATGTACTACAGGTTTAGAATGCATTTTGTACTGTTAACAGTATGTGTCATATGTAACTACAGTAACTGCATGTTGGTCTTGATGTCCTGCCTTCCTCCTTTAGGTGTTATTGCATGTGCCGGCGGATGTCAGTGTCTGCAGTTAGTGTCCCATATGTAAATGTAGACTACTCACAGACCTGTATGAAAATACCAGCATGCACTTTGTAGCTTCCACATCACAGTTAGAAAGTCCCACGTTCTAAACACGTCTACTGATCTACTAAGAGCATGATAGCTGTGTATTATGCTACTTTGGCCAGAGACATCACATCCATACTGGGTGACATCACAGGTACAGTTACGTGGAGCAGGGAGGTAAGAGAGTGGTCTAGCAGATGACAAGGGTAGAGGCCAGTGGAAAAAGTGTTGCCTCATTGGGAAGCAGTAATACATGTTCCCATGACAGGATGCAAACACACAAACACACCCACACACTCAGGTATTCAGAGACACAGTAACACACCCACACACTCATGGATTCACAGACACAGCTGCACACACACACACACACACACACACACACACACACACACACACACACACACACACACACACACATACACACACAGTTGCTAGTGTTGAGGTGAGAACCCCTGCCTATGTGCAAATCATCATTACAGTACTGTGCAATTACATGACGTGCCGCAGAGATTACACATGTGCAGGTAGTCAGAATGGCCTAAGATCAAGGACATCAGCAGGGATACTAGATTGCATTGACTGGATGGGGGGAGGGGTCTTAACAGTTCACTATGGTAACATACATCCTCAGTCTAGGGACCAGACAGCCATACATACACACACACACACACACACACACACACACACACACACACTGTGGCATTCACAAATAAATACACCTATGTGACACACATACAGATAAATGACATGTGTGAGATCCAAACCCCTGCCTATGTTCTGCTTTCTACATTGCAATCTGTACAGATGTCTACGACAGTGTACAGGAGAGTGAATAACAATTGAGATGTATTCCCCACCATACGTGATATATATGGACACACACACACAACCACATATGCCAGTACTGTGAATCAAACACCTGCCAATCTCATGATAGGTATGACAGAGTTACAGCAGTATTGCACGCATTACAAAGTATAGTGACTCTTCCTTTGGCAACTGTACTGATATATGCACAATATATGCACACGGGAGGTCTAACTGTTACAGGTGTCAAGTGGTTTCCCATCAGTGTCACCCTGACCACTGTCTAAGTTGTGTGTCTTCCCCTTCAATTAACAAAACCATAGCTTAGCAGTTACACAGGTTATTGAAGGAATGGTTGTAACACACCTGTGAGCTGTCCTCAGCAAACATTCATCTGCAAAAATGCCACACCACTTAGTTATGTCCACACATCTGTCCATACTTGAAGTACAGCTTACTGTACCTTGAGCATATCACCATATACAGTTGGCAATGTTGAGGCTGCATTGCAACTGCATGATGTACTAAGACACACATCACCTTCAAACATCAGCAACTGCACACGCATGGAATCTGAATACACATCAATACATGTCCATGTGTGTAGGTCCTATGATCCTGTAATTTGGGCATGTTTGTAGGCATTGCATTTGGTGGACATGTGTAATGACATACATGACAAATGAAATGTTGTAGGATATGATAGGTGTAATGGGTGACCAGTACAGAGGGAATATTACCTCTGTCAACATTGATATCAGACCTTTTGTACTGTTAGCATTCAGCAGCCATGGACCTATCTTCCATGTGCATGTGTGTAATGAATGTAGCCACCTGCATGTACAAAGGACAACAACAGCTATGCTATTTACATATATGTTGTATGAGTGTGGCATGTACATATCCAGGGCAGGTACATGTATGTCATATCCAACCATGAGGGTGTTGTTTACTGTTGTACAGCAACAGTCATCTGTTAATGCTGTCAATATCAGAGGGACCCTGATATGTGTACAGCTGACCTGGTTACAAACAGTGGTGTCATTGCATTGCATAACACATGATGCAACTGTGTTAGTACATGGGTACTCTGCACAGTTGTTGTAGGGCTAGGTGCAGTCCACCAGTCAAAGGTTACTTGATGTTGTACCATTATATGTCATACCACATGCATGGATGTGTGTTGGTGGTCTGAGGATAAGGTGGTGTCTGAGGATTACATCTAGAATGCAGCTTTTGCCACTGTGACATGCACCTGGCTCATCTGTGATGACTTATGTTGGAGTACTGGTCTGTACATGTGAGTAGCCATTATGTATGTGGTGTCACCACCACCTGGAGTGGTCTGTACCAGTGTTATGACCCACATGTCTGGTTCTGAGTTATATGGTGGTAGTGCTATTGTGCACTACAGAGCCTTCAGCCAGGTGTTCCTCACTGCACAGATGTCAGTATTCCCCATTGTAGGTTCTACAGTGAGCAGCTGTGATGATGACAGCAACACATCTAACACTGGTTAGGATAAGCATACAATGCAATTGTCTTCTAGGTGTCAGTGTGTTATCCTGTGTTTAGGACATTTGCCTTAGAATGGCACTATATGGGCAAATGCGACCTAGGTATTATCACCACTCCCTTGAATCATGGATGCATGTGATCTGTGACAAAGGCTTGTCTTCTGTCAGTCATGTCATCCCAGAATGACAGACACTGGACAACCTCATAATTACAGCAGGACATTGGCTCATTGTGTTGGTCAAGCAGTTGCCATTGCTAGCATGACATAACTGCGAGTGATAGTATTGTGCTTGGTATAGACTGATACATCTAAGGTGATGGACAGCAACAGACATTGCGTAGATGACCAGTGTCAGATATATGTAGTGCAGCATTCCTGCTAACAATGACAACTACTAACACCGGAGTCCATTACAACATGTTCTGTATGTCTAACTGTATGAGCATGGCCACTGTGGCCTTCCGTGTTTAGAATCAGAGTTCATAGGTTCATAGGTTCATACTAGGCTATCTGCCCTAGGGCATTTATAAGCCTAGCCAGAGTGTGTTTGGCTTTCGCCACCCATTTTAAATTAATTTTCCTATGCCCTTTTTTGAGGTTAGTATACTGTGCCTCTGTCTAACAGTGACACAGAAGTGATACCCAGGGTAAACCTAAGATCTCCCATCCACTCATCAAGATTCCTCTTGAAGAGAGTCAATGAGGGACTCTGCCTAACCTGGACTGGGATTTTATTCCAGAGTGAAGGGAGCCTCTGGGTTATGAATCTGTCCCTCCAGCATGTCCTATTTATTTCAGTGCTGAGGTTCAAGTCTCTCGAGCGCGTAGCTCGATGGGATTTGGATTTTCTGAGGTGCAGCATGTCCATTAATTCCGGGTTAGACATGGCTTTATACGTCAGGCACAGATCACCTCTGAGCAGGTGGTATGCCACTGAGTAGAGCTGGAGTTTCTTTAACCGGGCAGCATATGGCATCTGTATGAGCCCTTTGATCCTCTTGGTATGGTACTTTTGGGGTCTTTCCAGTTGCTGCAGGTGTCTGGTAAGGTACATCCCAAATGGGGCATTGTACTCAATTATGGGCCTGATGAGGGATGAGTAAAGAGGCACAATGACCTCCCCTAATCTAGATGTGAATCCCTTCATGATTAGGTGGGCTATATAAAATGTTTTTCTAACCACTTTGGCCATGTGGTTGTCAAATGAGAAATTGCTATCAACTTGGGTCCCCAGGTCCCTAATTACTTCTTCTGTACTTAATGGATTACCACCTATGTGGTAATTTGTGGGCACTTTGTTTTTGCCAAAGGGGATGACTATACACTTTTTGACGTTTAGCTTGAGGCCATGGCTCTGGCACCAGTTGTCTGTTTCTATGATGCCCTTTTGGAGGATGCTTGTGTTGGCTGGAGAATCGATTATGGTGCCCAGTTTGCAGTCATCTGCGAACTTGGTCAGCCACAGTCCTTCTGTGTTGGCCTGTACCTCCGAGGAATATATACCGAACAAGAGAGGTCCCAGGACTGAGCCTTGTGGGATGCCACTTATAACTGGTTTGGAGTCTGACATGGCTCCAGCAATTCTAACCATGTGGGTTCTGTCCTTGAGCCCATTTGCAACCCATCTAGTGACATAGGGGTTTATATTTAAGCTGGTGAGCTTATCTATAATGCCCAAGTGGGGTATTGTATCGAAGGCTTTTGCGAGGTCCAGGCAGGCTGTGTGGACCACCTTCCCCTCGTCAATGGCCTTGGTGACTGTTTCAAAGAAATCAACCAGGTTTAAGAGGCAGGATCTGCCCTTAACAAAGCCGAACTGGGTAGGATCCAGTGTCTGTAGCTCCCCAATATCTTTATTTATGAGGTCCATGATGATCCTTTCCATAGCTTTGCAGACCAAGCTAGTCAGGCTTATGGGGTGATAGTTTCCAGGATACGTTGAGGCACCACCTTTATGGAGAGGGACCACTGTTGCTGTACGCCACTCTTTGGGTACATATCCTGTAGTAAGGCTGAGATTGAACAGTAGTTTTATATTTGGGTTTAGCTCTTCTTGGAGTTCATGTAGGACGCAGCCCGGGACACCGTCTGGTCCCATTAATGCTGTGTTTTTTGCTTTGGAGAGGGAAGCTCTTACCTGAGCATCTGAGATGTCGGGGGGCAGCACTCTGCTGGGATAGATATTTGCGCTTTTGGTGGGGAGGGGCGGGAGAAGTTTGCGCTGAAGCTGTCAGCTAGGATGTTGGCAATGTCTGTGGGTTCGGTGTATTTTTTGTCATTTTGGACTAATTCTGAGCATATCTGGGAATTCCCACCCAGGTTCCTAACATAACTAAAGAAAGCCTTGTGATTATCCTTAGTGTCCTGTGCAATTTTTCTCTCAAAGCTGGCCTTAGACGATTTTATGAGTGCCCGTAGTTTTTTGCTAATACTGATCAGAGATGCCTTCCCTTTTTGGGATTTTGCTCTATCATGTAGTAGCTTCCTCCTCCTTCTATTGTATAGTTTGTTTATGGATGGGGTCCACCAGACAGGACGTCTGCCTTTGGAGGATTGGGTCTTGGTTTTATTTGGGATTGCATGATCCATGCATTCCTGAAGGTGTTCATAGAATGCGTTTATAAAGGATTCTGCGGTCTGGGCCGTATTTTCCACAGGCCTGGGGGCTTTGAAGAATTCCACCTCCGTTTTGAGGAGTGTGAAATTTACTTTTGAGAAGTTTTTCACTGTGGTTTTCAGGGCAGGGGATGGAGTCGGGATGTGAATATCCAGTGAGATTAGTTTATGATCTGATCTTACCAGTGAGGGATACACTTCTGGTCTGGAGTACAGAGTCCCCATGTTGGTGATGATCAGGTCCAGTATGTTTTCCCCTCTTGTGGGAGTGGTAACAAGTTGTTCCATAGCATTTGAGTTTATAAATTCTAGGAACCTTTGGGCTAGGGTGTTGGAGCTAGAGTAATGCTCCCAGTCTATATTTGGGTAGTTGAAGTCACCCAATATAATGGTGTTTGCAGAAACCTTCATATTTTCCAGTGTTCTCAGGAAGGCCGAGTGGGGTTCCTGGGTTTGGGAGGGTGGTCTGTAGCAGACTATAAACTGGAAGGCAGTTTTACCCACTGCTAGTTGCACATGGATAGTCTCTGATGCTTCGTGCTGTGCCACCAACCTGGAGGTGTGGGTATCTTTGACGAATATTGATACTCCCCCTCCTTTTGTGGTTCGGTCCACATTTTGAGGCCGAAAAGCATGGTATGAGGTATAACCTGATAGTGCTGGGGTGCTCTTGGGAGCCTTGAACCAGGTTTCTGTTACTGCACAGATATCGATGTTCTCCATGCTAAGGAGAGTTTTGAGTGCGTGCATCTTGAGGTTTAGACTTCTGGCATTGAGTAGCATTACTCTTAGTTTCTTATCCCTTGTGATACCTATGGAGGTGGGTTTGTCTTTTGAGCCTTGCTTAAAAAAGGCACTATGGGGGTAGCAAGAGCCTTTGCCAATATCCGAAAGGCCAGGGGTGACAGGTGCAAGCCGTCCCTAGTGAAGCATCGTGGCTTGTCGAGCATGTCATCCCAGGCTGACAGGCATTGGATCCCCTTTGAATGACACCAATACTTAAGCCAATTATTGAAATTGATCATTGTCTTCATACTGTGGCATCATTCTTGGTGAGGGTAAGATGCTACTCAAGGTCAGGGTCATACCGGCCTGGGCTACATGCTCAGAGAGCTCCTCTATGTCTCTTTTCATGTAGTCCAGGGAGGTACATCTCAGGTCATTCACACCAGCATGGACAATGACTGAGTCATATTTGTACTTGCCTTGGAGTGACCTGAGTGCTTGTGTTATGTGGCGGATCCTAGCGCCCAACAGGCAGCTCACCATGACCTTCTCCTTTTTCAGCCTGGTGAGTGGGACGTCAGTGTGCCTGACGATAGACTCACCTATTACAAGTGTATCAGGTGTGTTGTTTAGCCTTAAGGGCTGTGACTGTTCGGCACACTGGCTTTGTGAGCTATGTGTTGCACGTGTTTTGTTTTGGGGGAGCGGTTGCTTGGGTGTCTGCTTTGGAGGTCGCTGCTGCTTAGGCAGATTTTTATTTAGAGCCTCTGAGTATGTTTTTGTGTGTTTATGTGTTTGGTTTGCTGTTGTGGTAGGTCTATGTGAGACTGGAATTGTAGTGAGTGTGGTTTCCTTCTCCTCCTGACTGGTTTTGCCAGTACTGAGTTGAGAGAGCTTTCCCTCCAGTATGGCTATATGGTTGCATCTCTCACATGTGTTGGAATTTATTGGGAGGAGGAGAGGGTTGTCTGTGTACATGAGGCAGTTGTAACATTGCCTCAAGATTCCCAGATTCACCAGCTGGACCGGAGAGGAGATTGACAACTGACCTTTGGACATGCTAGAATAGTATTGGGAATTCCTTTATAATTGAAAAAAAGGGCCGATGGGGAACAAGGTACTCAAGGGGAGTTTGTGAGGGTGTAGTGCTTTTAATTTTTTAGTGCTGACTTATATAATTGCTTTAGTGAGCAAGTGCCAGGTATCTTAAATGCAATGTGTTACAGGTAACTTAAATGCAAAAACGACAAACAGTAACTTTCTTTCAAGTGCATCCCAAACAGCCCTGTGCTACTAAGTGTATGAGCATGCCCAGTATAACCTTGTGTAGTTACACTCATAGTGCATTCCAAACAGCCCTGTGCTACTAAGTGTGTAAGCATGCCCACTGACACCTTGTGTAAGTTATGTGCTTCTATGTGTATAAGCATGTCCATTGCAACCCTGTATAGTGATAGTAGTCATCCATTCCACAGATGGGCATACTCCTGTTCAGGATGGACTCCTACTTTAAACACATAGGTTCACAGCTATGTACCTCTTAACTGCCAGCATCCCTGTGGATGTCCGCAATCCTAGAAGGTAATGATGACTGCCTTGGAATGTGGAATCTCTGTGGCGTGACTCATAACTGCGCACTACTGTAATAATGATCTGTAGATAGGCAGGTGTTCTGATTCCACCCCTGGCATGTGTGTGTGTCCATCTGCCTGAGGACAGAAGAATGCTTTTTAGAGTACTCACACTCTGTACAATTCCTATACCCATCTCTGGCAAGGCTGATGATGTCACCCACCTAGGAATACACCTCTGGGATGGCTGTGACCTAGCAATCTCGGTGGTGGGTTCTGTAACTGCGTAATGCTGTAGTGTGATAAAAAAGTGAGGTCAGTGTTCAAATCCCTGACATGCCAAGTGTGTGTCCGTCTACCTGAGGACAGAAGAATGCTTTTTAGAGTACTCACACTCCATACAATTCCTATACTAAACTTTGGCAAGGCTGATAATGTCACCCACCTAGGAATACACTTTGGAATTGCTGTAACCCAGTAATCTTCATAGCGCATTTTGTAACTGCATAATGCTGTAGTGCAATACAGTCGTAAGGTCGGTGTTCTAATCCCAGACATGCCAAGTGTGTGTCCTTCTGCCTGAGGATAGAGCAATGATTTTTAGAGTACTCACACTCCGTATAATTCCTATACCCAACTCTGGCAAGGCTGATGATGTCACCCACCTAGGAATACACCTCTGAGACTGCTGTGACCTAGTAATCTTGGTAGTGTATTCTGTAACTGCGTATTGCCTTAGTGTAATAAAGTAGTTAGGTCAATGTTCTAATCCCAGACATGCCAAGTGTGTGTGTGTCCGTCTGCCTAAATTCAGAACAATGCTTTTTAGAGTACTCACACTCTGTACAATTCCTATACTCAGCTATGGCAATCCTACTGATGTCACCCACCTAGAAATACACCTCTCGGACTGCTGTAACCCAGTAATCTCGGTAGCGCATTCTGTAACTGCGTAATGCTGTAGTGCATTAAAGTAATCAGGTTGGTGTTCTATTCCAATTTATAGCAGGTGTATGTGTTTGTCAGTCATAGGCTGTGAGTGTCTAGCCACTGGATGTGTTAAGGAGCATGTTTTGTAGTTTCCCTATATAGTGGCCACATATGTCGCAATCAGCCAAGAGACTGGGTTGGCAAGACATACCCATACATTTGGCTATAGGCCTGGTGAGTAAAGTCAGCAACCCTAATATTACCCAGAATACAGTCTGAACCCATGTGTCAGACAGAAACATACTTGCCTTGGGATTAACACCAGTACAAAATACAGGAGCAGCTGGTGGTTTCCTTTTCATTCTTTTCTAATGCTTTTGTGTCACGAGGTTTGTTCTTGAGATATATAATCCATATCTATGTATGTGTGTGTGGGTATATATATATATATATATATATATATATATATATATATATTTATATATATATATGGACATTAACACACATAAATCTACATAATGGAATACATGTCCTATACTGTTGAATGACTGTGCTGGATGATATGCTCGTGATATCATTCATTGTCTGTATATGTGCCATGGCTTAGTGGTAAAGCATATCAGCTGTGGTGTGCAAGATCCTGTTTTCGTGCCTTGCAGAGGCTGGTTATTTTGTTGCTGGGCAGAACAAGGGCCACTGGATACTGGGTGAGTAAGGCACGTTTAAGCAGTTGTGTGTGCGGGTGTGTGCGGGTTTGCGCAACAGTAAGCAGTGGTTAGTTTAGGGGAGGCTCAGTATGGGACATGTATCCATGCATTAGCAGTCAATCCTATGCAAATGAGGTGAAGGATACTGGATCCCAGTTTTCCCCAGGGTGTGAGGCAGGTCCCAAGAGTGTAAGAGTATAGATAGCTGGGTGCAAGACATGGATATAGGTGACATCATGGGGGTGTGTCAGGCATACTGTAAGTGGATTGGAGCCCTGTGGCTCGGGATTGCTCCTAGCTTAGCACGACTAAGCTAGGGGTGTGTCTAAACCTGCCTAGGGCAATCAGAAGGGAAAACTGCAGTAGGAAAGTAATCAAGGAGAACTAGCTGAGCTGACAGGTGAAATTTATCAGGATCAGCCAATTACAGAGGCAGCAGACCAGCCCAGCCCAGAAAACTACTATAAACTAAGCAAACACCTTCCCCTCTGGCTTTTCCACACTCTACACCACCAGTGTATACAAGTGGGGAAATTTTATCAAACAAACCTACAAAATGAGAAGGGCTGCAGCAGGCAACAAAGAACAACATGTGCAAGAGGCTGAGGGTGGTGAGGATGTGAATGCTGCTGAACAACCCACAGTGAGGAGACAAAGAAGAGTGTACAGACTCAGGGTAACCTACCAGGGGCTACATGAGCTGGAGATAGTGGAGTGCTATAGGGTAGACAGACACTTCCTACAGCAAATTGTTGAGCTGTGCCGACCACACCTGACACATCAAACTGGCCGAGAGGAACCCATCCCAGTGGATACCAAGGTATGTGTAGGCCTAGGTATACTAGCCACAGGTACCTCCCAAAGCACAACTGGGGATATCATGGTGATCTCACAGGCATCAGCATCTAGAGTATTCCACCAGTTCCTGGATGCCATGTCAGCACATGCCAGTGAGCACGTTTATTTCCTCAACACAGGTGAGGTGTTGACCAGCAATATGCATCTCTTCCAGCAAATTGCAGAATACACTGGGGTAGTGTGTACTATAGACTGCATGCACTTATGCATCAAAGCACCACCCGGTGAGCAGGGTAGGGCATACATCAACCACAGGGGCATCCCTTCCATCAACTGCCAGGTCGTATGTGATGCCCATGGCATTATAATGAATGTGTGTGCTGGCTGCCCTGGAAGCTATGACGATTCAGAAATATAGCATCTGATGCAGTTGTACCACAGATTTGCTGATATGGACATCCCCTACGGTCACCTAGTGGGGGATGCTGGGTACCCACTGGAGCCGTGGCTGATGACACCCATCAGAAATGCACACACACCTGAACAACAATGCCATAATGAGGCACACGCACAGGCCAGACATATAATAGAGCATGTGTTTCGGATGCTCAGGACACAGTTCCCATGTCTGGACACATCCGGTGGAGCCTTGCAGTATTCACCAGCTACATGCACCCAAATTGTTATGGTATGTGCTATGCTACTCAATATGATCCTGCGGAAACAGCTGCAGCAGGAACAGCATGGGGCAGGGCCACACAGCCCCCCACCAATGCCAAGGCCTGAACAAGCACAGAGTGACATGGACGGTTAACAACCTGAGCCTGACTCAGTAGGCAGAAGGCGGCGTGCCCAGTATGACCTGGCCTTGGCAAAGAGGCAACGCATAGCACATGCACTGACACAGTAGGGACCCAGGGAATGACACCATCTCTGCCTCGCACAGACAGTAAAAGGGATGCCAAACATGACACTACCTGTGCTCAACCATGCATAGGGAGTGTACTATGTGCATCTGACATAGGCAGCCCTCCAGCACCATCCTCAAGTCCTGCACACCCTCAAGGTAAGTCAATCAACCTACCAATTGCCAAATGGAGTAGAATGTGTTGTTACCCATAGCTATGGTATGGATGTGAGCATGCAAGGGAATTGGGTGGCCGAATGTTAAGGCAGCAGACAGTAGACACCCATAATGGCACCATGACATCTGTAACACATACTGGAGTCACCATAGTAGCCACTACTACACAGGGTGACAAAACCCACTACAAGAAATGGGCTGAGTGACAAGTGTGTCCATAAGACCCACACAAGTCTCAGCCAGCAGGACAGGTGTAGACAGACACAAACAAATGCTGTACTATGGCCTCTGATCTGAATGTGCCCTATGGGTAACCCCTCCCCCAGACCCACAGAGACAGACTACAGCAGGCCAGGCAGTTGGATATAAGTTGTGAAGGCTAGGAAGTCAGAAACTAATATACTGGTAATTAAAGCTAAGATCTGTAGTACACTGGTATGCCTCTAGCCAGCACAATAGGTAAGACTACACACTGAAATGGAGTACCTGACAT
This sequence comes from Protopterus annectens, assembly GCF_019279795.1. NCBI lineage: Eukaryota > Metazoa > Chordata > Ceratodontiformes > Protopteridae > Protopterus > Protopterus annectens. The sequence continues at coordinate 566,575,708 of NC_056738.1, read as the reverse complement.
ACCAGTACAGTCCTAGCAAATGTGTACAAGTGTCAGGTGTGCCCCACTCATCCAACGTACACTTATAGGAACAGTCAGGTGTGCCCCCCCACTCCTTGGTAGGAATGTAGCTACAGTGAGGTGTCCCCCCGCTATGCAGACATGTAGCAACAGTCAATGCCAAATGACCAATGGATACCCTGCAGACACAGCATGCTACCTGTTGGTGTACAACACAAAGGTCAGCACCTCAGTACAAACTACCTGGACTTGATCCACACATGCGATACAGATGGCCATACTGGGCATGCTCACACACTTGAAGGTATGAAGTCAATGTCAGTCTACAACATACTGAAAGGTCATACTGGGCATGCTCACACGCTTAAACACATGAAGGCCATGTCTACAAACACCAGTGGTCCAGACATATCTGGCAGTCGCAGTTCTTAGTGCAGACACATGTTGGTATGCACCACTCCTGCCTTGCATACACAGTGGATAGGAATACAGGCATATATGTAAGGATAACACACTATAATAAGCCAAAGGTAGATGGACATAGATGTGTGGAAGAGGGTGACCACGACAAGGAGCCATCTGGGCCTGTCCCACCCAGCACACAGTCAAAGGGCCCCAGACACATGAGGTGCAGATGTCATTCACTGCAGATACTAGCCACCAGTATCTGTCAGCATGACAGACTATGTGGGGCACGTGCCAGCTGTGCAACATGACTGTACAAGGAAGTAGTCATCTAGTAGCTGTATACACGTACCTGTGACATATGACCCTGTGTGTGCCTGCATGTGGCATGTCAACCCCTATATGAATGGGTTATGGCCCATGCACCCACTGCCCTCTCCATAGCAGTATTATGACAAGCCTGCTGAGGTCATCCAATGTGAAATACACCTTTAGGAGAGCTGTAGCTCAGTAATCTCCATAGCGTGTCCCATAACTGCATACTGCTGTAGTGATAAACTAGTTAGGTAGCAGTTCTAACCTCAGACTTGCTAACTGTGTGTGTGATTGTGTGCGTGTCTGTCTGTCTCAAACTGTGTAGAGAGAAATGCTTTTTAGGCTACTCACAGTCCGTACAATTCATATACTCAACTTTGGCAAGACTGCTGATGTCACTCACCTAGAAATACACCTCTGGGAAATTCATAGCCAAGTAGTTTCTGTAGTGTGTTTTGTAACTGCATATTGCTGTAATGTGATAAAGTAGTTAGGTTAGAGTTCTAATCCCAGACTTGCCAACTGTGTGTGTGTGTGTCCGTCTGCCTGAGGACAGATCAATGCTTTTAGAGTACTCACACTCCGTACAATTCATATACTCAACTTTGGCAGTCCTGCTGATGTCACCCACCAAGAAATACACTTCTCGGAGTGCTGCAACCCAGTAATCTCAGTAGCGCATTCTGTAACTGTGTAATGCTGTAGTTTGTTAAAGTAGTTAGGTCGGTGTTCTATTTTGAGGCATAGCAGGTGTGTGTGTTTGTCAGTCATATCCTGTGAGTGTCTATCCATTGGATGTGTTGGGGAGAGTGTTTTGTAGTTTTCCTATATAGTGGCCATATATGCCACAATCAGTCAAGTGACTGGGTTGGCAAGACATACCCATACATTTGGCAATAGGCCTGGTGAGTAACGTCAGCAACCCTATTATTACCCAGACTAGAGTCTGAGCCCATGTTTCGGACAATAACACACTTGCCTTGGGATTAACACCAGTACTTAATACAGGAGTTGCAGGTGTTTTCCTTTTCATACTTTTCTAATGCTTTGGTGTCATGAGGTTCTTGGAATATATAATCTATATCTATGTATGTATATATATATATATATATATATAATCTAAATCTATGTATGTATGTATGTATATATATATATATATATATAGACATTAACACACATACATCTATGTAATTGAATACATGTCCTATACTGTTGAATGGGTACATTTCCATTATCGGGGCAACACTATTAATGCAATCATTCAGGTGTAATGCAGCTTATTAACATGCCTGTTGTGCACGTCAGTATAAAGTGCTTGTGTTAATAATTAAATGTTTAACCAAATAACTAGTCTAATTTTACGCACATCTGCCTGACAGACGTGTTAAGGTACTGCATTACAACGGAGCGATCGCTTTAAAGTGTTGCCGCAGTAAGTCACACAGACAGGAAATCAGTAATAAGGAAATACTTGCAAATAACATGACATTCCTTTCTTCTGTTAATTAGTCATGACATGGTGATATGTACACTACATGAAATGCCTAACATGAAGTAACTGCCTGTGCTTACAGTTTACAAAGATGTAGTCATGCTGACCATTTATAATCAGACAGTTTTCAGTCCGCTGTGAGGCATGTGAAATGATGATTAAAAGACAGTGAAATTGCTATATATATATATGTTTGCCGTGAAGGGCTTAAAAGACACAAGTTGTTAAGATTAGGCTTCAACTTTGATTCATTATGTAAAAGCCTTGTACAATAGCAACAGATGTATACATCGTAAACAGTTATTTCCGGGCTCAGCGATGCCTTCCTAAATCCATGCCTGACACTCTTAAAAAACAAACGATCACTGTTTACTGACTGTAATCGCATCCGCGTGGCTTAAAGAAGCCGAGTTAGTATAATTAGAGATGTTGAGGATGGGTATTTGAAAATGAAAACGTTTTCTACAATGCCTGATTTCCCTATAATGGATAGACTGCTGGTAATAGTAGGCCTTTGTCTTTGTTTTTGCACTATTCTGCTTTCGGGCAAACACTTTCAATGCGGGTGCTGTGCTCCAATTCCAACCTCAAGCCGTGTTGTTTGGTTGTTAATGTTAACAGTTGTGTGTAAATCAGTTAAATGGATAAAATGTAAAAACAAAATGAAAACAACTGTAACTTCTACATTTTATACACACATGTTAAGACTAACACAAATACACGGTTTGACACTGGATTCAGAAGTCAGCAACCACATTAACAGTGTTGCCCCATTAACTGCAAACTGGGCGCCATAGTGGAAAGTGCATCGGACACTGATATCCTTCAGAAGGGACTCACGGAAACAGATAGCTGGTGCCAGAGCCATGGCCTGAAGTTAAACGCCAAAAAATGTATAGTCATACCCTTCGGGAAAAACAAGGTAACCCCAAGCTACCATATAGGTGGCAATCCACTAAGCACAGAAGAGGTTATCAGGGACCTGGGGACCCAGGTTGACAGTGGCCTTTCTTTTGACACTCACATTGCTAAAGTGGTTAGAAAGACCTTCTACATTGCCCACCTGATCATGAAGGGATTCACATCCAGATCTAGTGAGGTCATTGTTCCCCTGTACTCTTCACTTATCAGACCAATGATCGAAAGTACAATGCCCCATTCGGGATGTATCTCACCCGACATCTGCAGCAATTGGAGAGACCCCAAAAGTTCCTCACCAAAAGGATAAGGACTCCAAAATCTGTCATATGCTGCCAGATTGAAGAAACTCCAGCTCTATTCAGTCGCATACCGTCTGCTCAGAGGTGACATGTGCCTGACATACAAGGCCATGTCCAACCCGAATTAATGGACATGCTCCACCTCAAAAATCCAAATCCACCAAAACCACTAGAGCAAGCGACTTAAACCTTAGCACGGATATAAATAGGACGTGCTGGAGGGATAGATTTATCACTCAGAGACTCCCTATGCTGTGGAATAAAATCCCGGTCCATGTGAGGCAGAGCACCTCGCTGACTCTGTTCAAGAGAAATCTAGACCTGTGGATGGGAGATCGTAGGTTTACCCCGGGAATCATCTCTGGGTCACTGCTGGACAGAGGCACAACAAACTAATGGGCACAGTATTTTTTCATATAAGGGGTGGCGTAAGCCACAATAATTTGGGCTAGGCTTATAAATGCCTTAGGGCAGATAGCCTAGTATAAACCTATGAACCTATGAACCTATGAACGGAAAAGTACCCCCGTGCAAATGCACTTAAACATGCTTACTGGTGCTTATATATATTTACTACTGCATATTTGTGCTTACACCTGCTTAATAGTAACTTATTCATTATGTCACTAACACTGATATTGAATGAAATTAATTAAACATGTCATGCAGTTCACATGTACATGTTCTTATGTAGGTTGTACAGCAATACAATGTATAAATATGTTTATATACACATTCCACATGGAGAATGATATGTGCTAGTGTGGGACTCATACCATGAATGCCTGTTCGTTAGGTGAATGCTCTGACCAGTACACTATTGCTGTGCTGCTTCAGTTGCATATATACCCATACACCCATGTCTCCTAGTTCCCCAAACACCCACCCCAACACTTCACTAACACTGCATTCATCCATTCTCCATTTGGATTCGCGGTGTATCCACACCAGTACACATTGGCCGCTCCCTACCCCTGTAGACCCATCCCATTGGTTGACTCACTACACGTATCCTCAGGAATCTCTAACATTTAGTCCACAAACATTGGTGACATGAATGACCAATAGGACACTATTCTCAATTTTTGTGTTATCCCACATGGGACACACTTGTCTTTATGTCAAGATTAGACTCTTACTTCCTTACATACTTACTCCCGTTAACATGACACTACAATAAATTAATTAGTCTGACTATATGGTAATGTACACATTGCACATGAGAACTAATTATGTACATGATTCTTTTACAAATAGACCGGTTTAGTATTTGGCATTGCCGTTGCAGGCAGATCACAGGGATAATTCCCTGTGTGAAATAGCCCTCACATTTGATTTATTCAGCACAGCACTGACTTCGGACATTGTACACACTTCTGCGTTTTAGCAATTTCATCCCTTCCCTCTTATGAACTACCTATTATTCTATCTACTGTCGAGGTTTGTAAGGGCACATTCATGTGTTTATGTCTGCAAATGGAATGAGTATGGTACAGGGAATGTACTTCTACATATAAATGTATGCATGTATGTATGCATACATACTTATAACTAACTTGCTGGCCTCCACGAGGCGGTCCAGTTAGTACCAGGCCATCCAACCATGACACGCCTGGATCCATAATCACATACCCATGGTTCCTCGACTCCACCCGTGTTCGACATGCACACAATCCATCCATTATCCAGTTGCTTTCACAGCCATGACACACCTCCTCACATTGCCCTCCCCCCAGTGTTAGGGGCCCTACACGTATGTTGTCCTAACACATGTATTATCATGCTCTTCCACCATTTAGTCCTTGAACATACCTGCCCTTGCTCGTGTAATGCATGGAGATCCAAATATGCTGTCAGTTTTTGGTAGCCCCACTGGGGCCTACCCTCTGATTGTCTGTAAAGTAAACTTAGCAGATCAACAATGTTACTCCCACTGGTAAAACCCTGCCTGTGGTGTAAGTAGCAGTGCTTTGCTCACTCCTGGCCAGCTTAATATGACATACGCTGACAGAACTATATAATGCTATAGTTGCTGTTGAGTCCCTTCTCATTCCCTTTCTATGCTTTATTGTTATGACTTTCATTCTTCATACATATATATATATATATATATATATATATATATATATATATATGTGTGTGTGTGTGTGTGTGTGTGTGTGTGTGTGTGTGTGTGTGTGTGTGTGTGTGCGTGTGTGTGTGTATAGATGTGTATATCTGTGTGTGTGTGTGTGTGTATATATATATATATATATATATATATATATATATATATATATATATATATATATATATATATATATATATATATATATATATATATATATATATATATATATATATACATATATATACATATATATATTACATTTGTACATACTTATATACATTTTCTATGCTGGGCACTGCTTACACCCGCGCAAGTGCACCCAGATTTGCTTACTCTTTGTTATATATGTTTACTTCTGCTCATTTGTGCTTATGTGTGCCTTATTCATTATGACAGTACCACTTTGATTGAATGGATTTGGTTAAAAGTCCCATGCGATACTCAAGTTCACTTTTACATGTTATTATGTCAGTTTTACAGCAGAATGTCACTCATTCCACATGGAAAATGATATGTGCTATAGTTGAACTTGAACCATGAATGCCTGTTCATTAGGCAGATGCTCTAACCAAAATACTATTGGTGTGCTGCTTCATTTTGATGTATACCCATGGTTCATAGTTAGCCGAACACATGCCTCAACACTTCACTAACACAGCAGTCATCCATTCTCCAGTTGGAAAAGCCACACCACTACACATGCGCCACTCCCAACTGCTCTAGACCTGTCCCACATGTTGACTCACTCCGAGCATATTCAGACATCCCAAGGTTATAGTCCTGAAACATACATTCATATAATGGTCAGGGTTTTCAAATAGTCTTCCAGTTTTTGGCTCGTCTGACTGAGGACTGTGACAGCTCTGTACCTGTTTGAAAGTCAGACTTAGCACGTGGTGAAAGTTAGTCCCACTGTTAGCATCCTACCTGTGGTTGGAGATCCAGGGGGTTTGCTCACCTCTGGCCAGCTTGATATGACAGCACTAAATAATACAGGAGTTCCACTGTTGTTTTCCTTAGCATTCGTTATGAATTCTTTATTGTGACCATGTTCGTTCTTTACAGATATATATATATTTGTACGTACGCATGCATATACATCTACATGATTATTTACTTTGATCATACTGTTGAATGACTGTGCTGTCTGCTATGTCTGTGATAACATCAGAGTTAAGTATAACTGCCGTGACTTAGTGGTAAATCACACTGGTTGTGGCATGTAGGTTCCTGGCATCGAGCCTTGCCAAGGCGGTTTATTGTGTTGCTGGGCAGAACAAGGGCCGTTGGACAAAGGGTGAGTACAACACATTTCAGCAGTGATTTTCCATTTCACCATGTTTAACCGCCGCTTACCATCATGCAAACACCTTCTCCATTCTTACTGTCATACGTCACTCCAGTTCACATTTCAATGGTATTATATCATTATACCGCATAAAAATGTCAGAATATGCTCATATATGGATTCTGCATTGAAAATGGTGTGTGCTGCAGTCAAACCAGTAACGTCTGCTCATTAGGCGGATGCTCTAACCACTACACTATTGCTGTGCTGCTTCATTTGCATGTATATCCATGGTTCATAGTTACCCGAACACACGCCGCAACACTTCACTAACACAGCAGTCGTCCATTCTCCAGTTGGAAAATAACCATACCACTACACATGCACCACACCCTACTGCTCTAGACATGTCCTGTATGTTGGCTCACTCCAAGTATATTCAGACATCTCAAGCTTATAGTCCTGGAACATACGTTCATATAATGGTCAGGGTGTTCAATTAGTCTTCAGCTCGTCTGACTGGACACTGGGACTGCCCTGTACCTGTTTGAAAGTCAGATTTAGCACGTGGACAAAGATAGTCCCACTGTTAGCATCCTACCTGTGGTTGGAGATGCAGGAGGTTTGCTTACCTCTGGCCAGCTTAATATGACAGCACTAAATAATATGGGGGTTCCGCTGCTGTTTTCCTTTGCATTCGTTATGAATGCTTTATTGTGACCATGTTCATTCTTCATGGATATATATATATATATATATATATATATATATATAGATATAGATATGTCTGTACATACACATGCATATACACCTACATACTTATTTACATTTCCCATACTGTTGAAAGACCACTGTGCATACCTGCTTACGTCTGCTTGAAAGTGCCTTAATCACCCTATATCCGACAGCCATTATTCTGGGCATCATATAAAATTAGCAGCCCTTGCATGGCTTGGACCCAGGAACAGAAACACCATAGTCACTGGTTTGACCACTAAACCATCCGTGATACATTCTGCATGGATGGTAGTTAGGATATATGACTTTACTACAGGCATTCCACACTACTGGCAACAAATGTGACAGTTGGTTGCTGTACATATGTATAGTACATGTTAATGTTCATATGTTTCTGAGAGACATATGTATACATTTGCAAGTATACATATTTATGAATAGGACACATACTTGACAACTACGTATATGCTTGTATGTGTGATGTGTAGCTGTAGCTATGCGAATATAAGTATGTATATTTATAGATATATGACTACATATCTGGGGTTATACATGGCCATGTATATGAACACCCGCATCCAGGAGGGACCTGTACTGCTTGTATACAGGGGTTGTGTGCATAATTATGACAGGGAACCTGGACAGGGTATACAATTTGTGGATGTGTACTATTTGGAAGATGGCTATGGGGAAGCTTCTAGGGAACATGTGAAAGATATATATTCCCGATAATGCACATGGGGAGATGTGCATCATGGTTAGGTGTTTAATCCTGGGTCATAGGTTCTACAGGACTGGGTGGAGGCTGAGCAGGGTTGTGGACAAATACTGCTAATCCAACTTATGTCTGGATGTCAACGGGGGTGGAAAACATGTTGTGCCACCAAGTCTAATCTTGAGAAAAGACACTTATCCCATGAGGGATGTCCAGAAATTGTGGACACTGATAACCCCCATTCTTTTGGTTGTATGAAAATGAGGGAGGGTTATACATGCATGGGATACCTAGTTTGCAGGCCTGAGACTGCCTAGGGTGAGATTGCCTACTAGATGTGGGTAGGGGGCACTAAGTGCAGATATGGCTGGCCCAAGCTAGCAGCCCAAGTATTGGTGGTTTTGGTGGACGTTCAGCAAGGGTGGGTGGTGTGCTGTGGAGGGGATGATGGGTATTCAAATATGTATCCAGGTGTGTAGGGGTTGGATGGCTCAGTTCAGGCCAAACCATTATGTGGTGTGAGCCAGTACCATTTCTGTACATGTGTATCATACATTTTAATATTCATATGTTTGTGGGATTGTGTTCTTCAATATGACCTGACAGGGTGTATTGAGGATGTGAATGTATGTTCTTTAGTTTCCTTTTTGATGCTCCCACTGCTCCCTTGTACACCTCCAGTTCACCTATTGTACATCCGACCCAGTCTCCCCTTAGCAAATTATTACATTACCCATCACCCCCCCCCCCAAATCCACATACACACCATCCATCCCTTCTCTGGTTGTTAGCCCATGGCACAGACAGCAGTGCACATTGCCTACTCTACATATCTCTGATACCATTATGGTTGTGAGGCCAACCCTAGCATATCTGGTCCTTCACATGCTGTACTTAATGCATATAGGTACATGCAAATACTTATCTTTCATGACATGGTAGGATGACCCAGGTAATACCCATTCATTTTTGGGCTGTCCAGACAAGGACGACTCGGACCACGAATGTGCAGATATTAAGCTAATGCTCTAACCATTGGGCTAGGCTTAGCAAAGGGCAGCGGTGTGCAAACACGTTGCATTTTGCTTCCACTTGGTATAAAAATCAACACAACAGTGAAATATGGACATGAGGTTTTAAATGTAACAGTTCTAGGGACGGGGGCTTAACATTCAGCTACGTGTTTGTATGTTTACTCCTGTGATTTTATTTTGGTGTTCGTGGAACTCTCTTGTATGCTTTGCATACATTTCAGTATCCACGGACACTGACAGGATTGATTACTATTAGAGGCAGGCTGTACTAGTCAGCATTTTAGGTTGCGCGACTGTAGCGGACATGTTCACGCCTCAGTGCAGTGCTTAAACATGTCCCCTGCACTCGTGCACATTTCCTGTGCATGTGGACGGTGCGGCAGCACGCCTTCATTAATATGCATAGGGTGCTGCTGCACCATCTCTACGCCATACGCTCAACGCAAGGCTAACACCATCCTTGCGCCGAGCTTCATGAATCCCGGGGATGGAGTTTTCTTTTTGTCATAAAACATTTATTAATAACAAACAATCTTCATTTTCATGTTCATCCCAAGAGATGTAGCTTTTTGGAGAAACACAGTATGTGTTGAGAAATTTTTATAGCTGGAAGTCTGTTATGGTTCTTTACCGCAGAATGTTTTAATTTAATTTTGTATCGTTAAATTAATCTCAGGTTTACTTCATATTTTAATATATACCTCTCAACAGACAGTGATGACAATCTTGGAATCTCTCTCATCGATTGTAAGCTCCAGAAACCATAAAGGTTGTACAAAATCTTTTCTTACAGAACTGACCAATTAAAAAAAATGAAAAAACTGCTTGTGCAGTTATAATACTCTCAGCCATTCATGTTTTCAAGAAGTATATTTTTTCTACTACTGTTTTTCCAGATTAAAATCATGGTTAGTGGACAGAATAAGCTAAATGGTTTATACTTTCCTTGAATTAGTAATGATGTATATTAACTTTTTCTTATTAGGCAGTGAAAATGTTCCTGGTTAAACTGGTACTAATATTGCTATATGAATTTGTGCCATAATTCTTTGCTGCACAAAGTTAATATACTATTATCACAACTATACTCTCCTTTGTCATCTCACCTCCTATATCTTCCTTGTGCTTCCTCCCCTTCACCATTTTTGGGCTGCTCTAACTCAGTCTATATATACGGATGTTTTTCCACTCATATACCTCCTGGTATTAAAAAAAGAAAATATTCATATACAGGCAATACAACTGTTATTTTTAATCAAATGTGTTTGTACATGATGTAACTGAGGTCAAGTACGTCTGAATAATGGACCTGTTGCTCATGAATGAAACTGGCCGTAAATGATGACACAATGCAAATGATGTCCATAATATCTACATAAAAGAGTTTTCCCCCTGGGCCTCTGCTGGAAAATGACACTTCTCAGTCATACTTTCCCCATAAACAATGTCAATAAAAAATAAATAAATACTGTCTGGTCAATGCTTATCTCAGATAGGACATATAAGGTCCTCAGATTTACTAATATAGTTGATAAGTTAGACAACTGTACCAGATATATGTCTAACAATGATGTGCAAACATATTAGAAAGATACAGATGTAACAAATAAGGGAGACGTAAGGATCTTCTAGTGGGTGTCAAAGCAGCAACACCAGCTGCAGCCTTGAAAGCAGAAATTGTGTGATATACCTCAGAATAAAAAACAAATAGCCAGGTTAGAAAAAAAGGAAACAATGATTGCAGTTAATATCACATTATTCCATATGCTCTTGTTTGTTTGTTTTGTTGCCAAATCAATGTACTTAGCATCCCCAGGCAGCAAAAAAAAAAAAAAAAAACAGGAAATAGATGCAATATTCTAAACTACAAACAACTCAAAACCTATACTATTCTTATCTTTATCCATAAGTACTTTTGCATGACAGGAAACTACTCTTATCTTTATCCAAAAGTACTTTTGGATGACAGGAAATTACCAAAATCAAGTAAGTCTAGGTGACAATACCTACAGAAAAAAGGTCTGTTCAAATACATCCATAAGGCAATAAGGTTTCTCAACATTCTGACACCATATCTAATCTTAACAAATGTCCAATTCACACCTTGAGAGCTTTACAGTTATGTAAGAATCTTGTATGCCAACATAGTAATTTAGTAGATGTTCCCACGAGAGGAGAAAATATACTAGATCTCATTATCACAAACATGGGGACAAAATGCTCCACACCCGAAGTATATCCCTCATTGGTGAGATCTGATCATAAACTAATCTCACTGGAAATCCACATCCCGCCCCCACCCCAAACAAAAAAGACCACAGTGAAGAACTTCTCTAAAGCAAACTTCACACTACTCAAGACTGGTGTGGTATCCTTCAAGGCCCCTGAGCCAGTGGAAACCACAACCCAAGCTGTGGAAGCCCTTACAAATGCCTTCTATGAACACCTCCAGGACTGCATGGACCAGGCAATCCCAAATAAAACCAAGACTCTTTCCTCCAAGGGCAAACGTCCAGTCTGGTGGACCCCAGCCATTAACAAACTTTACAATAAGAGGAGAAAGCTATTACATGATAGAACAAAATCCATAAAAGGAAAGTCACCCCTGATCAGTATTATTAAAAAAATACGAGCACTCATAAAATCAACTAAGGCCAATTTTGAGAGAAAAATTGCCATGGATTCAAAAGACAATCATAAGGCCTTTTTCAGCTATGTTAGGAACCTGGGTGGAAACTCCCAGATATGCTCAGAATTAGTCCAAAATTATACAAAAATCACTGAACCCACAGACATTGCCAACATACTGGCAGACAGGTTCAGTGCAAACTTCACCCCCCTCCCCCCCCTAAAGGTGAGATAACTATCCCAGCAGAGTGTAGCCTCCCAGACATCTCAAGTGCGCAGGTGAAAGCTGCTCTCTCTAAAGCTAAAAACACAGCATCAATGGGACCGGATGGTGTCCCCGGCTGTGTGCTACACGAGCTCAATGAGGAACTAAACCCGCACATAAGGCAGCTGTTTAATCTCAGCCTTACCACAGGATACGTGCCCAAGGAGTGGCGTACGGCAACTGTGGTCACACTCCACAAAGGCGGTGCCTCTACGGACCCTGGTAATTACTGCCCCATAAGCTTAACAAGTCTGGTCTGCAAAGCTATGGAGAGGATCATAATGGAGCTCATAAACAAAGATATAGGGGACTTGCAGACATTGGACCCGACCCAGTTTGGCTTCGTCAAGGGCAGATCATGCCTTTTGAACTTGGTCGACTTCTTCGAAACAGTCACCAAGGCCATTGATGAGGGAAAGGCAGTCCATACAGCCTACCTTGACCTTGCAAAGGCGTTTGACACAATACCCCACTCTGGTATTGTAGAAAAACTTACCAGCTTAAATGTAAACCCATATGTCACAAGATGGGTTGCAAACTGGCTTAAGGACAGAACCCACAGGGTTAGAGCTGCTGGCACTATGTCAGACTCCAAGCCGGTCACAAGTGGTGTCCCACAGGGCTCGGTCCTTGGCCCCCTATTGTTCGGCATCTACTTCTCAGAAGTACAGGCCAACATGGGAGGACTTTGGCTGACAAAGTTTGCAGACAACTGCAAACTGGGCACCATAATGGAAAGTGCATCGGACACGGATATCCTTCAGAGGGGACTCACGGAAACAGATAGCTGGTGTCAGAGCCACGGCCTGAAGTTAAACGCCAAAAAATGCATAGTCATACCCTTCGGGAAAAACAAGGTAACCCCAAGCTACCATATAGGTGGCAATCCACTAGGCACAGAAGAGGTTATCAGGGACCTGGGGACCCAGGTTGACAGTGGCCTTTCTTTTGACACTCACGTTGCTAAAGTGGTTAGAAAGACCTTCTACATTGCCCACCTGATCATGAAGGGATTCACATCCAGATCTAGTGAGGTCATTGTTCCCCTGCACTCTTCACTTATCAGACCAATGATCGAGTACAATGCCCCATTCGGGATGTATCTCACCCGACATCTGCAGCAATTGGAGAGACCCCAAAAGTTCCTCACCAAAAGGATAAAGGGACTCCAAAATCTGTCATATGCTGCCAGATTGAAGAAACTCCAGCTCTATTCAGTCGCATACCGTCTGCTCAGAGGTGACATGTGCCTGACATACAAGGCCATGTCCAACCCGGAATTGATGGACATGCTCCACCTCAAAAAATCCGAATCCTCCAGAACCACTAGAGCAAGCGACTTAAACCTTAGCACGGATATAAATAGGATGTGCTGGAGGGATAGATTTATCACTCAGAGACTCCCTATGCTGTGGAATAAAATCCCGGTCCATGTTAGGCAGAGCACCTTGCTGGCTCTGTTCAAGAGAAATCTTGACCTGTTGATGGGAGATCGTAGGTTTACCCCGGGAATCATCTCTGGGTCACTGCTGGACAGAGGCGCAACAAACTAATGGGCACAGTATTTTTCCATATAAGGGGTGGCGTAAGCCACAAAACTTTGGGCTAGGCTTATAAATGCCTTAGGGCAGATAGCCTAGTATAAACCTATGAACCTATAAGGCACATGTAAAAAGAATAAACAAAGTAGCACTCAGTATTTGGTCTGACTCCCAGGAAAGGAGATAAATTAAAGAAAAGTTCTGAACCTAAAAGATATGACTTAATTTGCTTCATGAAACAAGCTATGCATGGTACCTCTGAAACAAAGTATCTTGTTCCTGATCAAATAAAATGCTTGGATATAAAAACTGATGAATTCTGAAGTTGCAGCCATATGTTAAATTTTTGATTTCAAAGGTATTGGATGTAATTCTTAAGGGAGAGAGTGACTAGAGTGTAAAGTACTGCATTGGCAAAAAGAAATGGGTCTGTAATTACTAATGCATTTATGTTAGACATTCATTCTGGGGACAAGCCCTTGGGATATTAGAACCTATGAAATACAGACAAAATATGAGTGGGAACAATGAGTACAAATCTACAGATGAGAAACATGAGAATGTCCTGTATGGAAGGACTGATGCTGAAAAGATGACTTAGGTTTCTAGAGTGTTGTTTGCAGGATATTTTGTGCAAATGTAGCAAATAGGTCATAAGATTGAACATTCTCTATGCCAGAACACAATATTACACATTGCAATGCATAACCACATGTCACATAATAATCCTGGCTGTAATAATGAAATCCTGTCCCTGTAAACAGCAACAGCCTGTCCCTTTGCATTTGTAAGACATGTGACATGCAATAAGCATTACATGACCTTGTATGCAATGCCCTCTGTATTTTTGTATCCTGTGTAGCAATCAAGCAGTTAGAAGTGTCATGTTATTTTTTATGCATATTTTGGTCATTAGATTACACTGTTGATGTCAAGCTTTTCTCTCTTTCTCCTCATCTTTGGTTGCCAGAATGTCTTCATCCTGTTGACTTTCACTGGGCTTAAATAAGTTCACAATCTGCATATATCTCTTCATCCATGTTTATAAAAAGGTTCTCTGAGTTATAATGGAGATTATCTTTCCAAGGTTCTCAGTGGTGGTTGGTGTGTTTTGCCAGTAAGAAGCTGTAGTGTTTTCTGGTTATGTAAGCAGAACACGGGGTTAGTAGTCCCCGATTTGAATGTGTTGAGAGTGAGTGGTTGTAGTTCTTCTCTTCTCACGTTGGGGGATGGAGAACAGCTGTGAGACTGGGAAGTGACTGTGAGTATGGCTCCAGTTACAGTTATAAATTAATGACAGATGTGGTTTGAGTTTTCCTACTGTTAATGGTTTCGTTGGTGGTTAGCTTTACATTTGTACGTACTGTCAGGGCTGGCTTACAGTGCAGTGGATAAGGATATGCTCGCTGGCTTTGGTTTAGTAGGAGAGTTTGTTCTTGCGGCACAGGCATATGAGCGGTTGGAGTTAGTGGTTAAATAAAAAAAAAAGGTGTTGCCAGGTTAATGGCTCTTTAAGTTACTGAAGGCTAAAGTCAGGAAATAATATAGCAATAACCCACGCCTGGGTGTGGGTAATGCGGGATTTAACCACGGTTGACCAAACAAAGACAACCGTGGTTAAATCCCGCATTACCCACACCCAGAAGTGGGTTATTGCTATTATACAATGACATTATTTAAGAAAAGAAATAATTACTTTTCTTAAATAATGGCATTGTATAATGCCTCTTTGCTGCCCTTCCGCAGCTGTCTGGTATTCCGCGGCAGTTCTGATGTACTGCGCATGCGGGCAAAAGCAACGGAGAACGCAAGATCTCCGTTGCTTTTTACTGTTTCGCTATGTTAAATGGGTTTAACATAGGGAGACAGTATTAAAATAAGCAACAGAGATCTCCGTTACTTATTTTAAAGCTGTCTCGCTATGTTAAACCCATTTAATATAGCGAGATAGGTTTAAAAAAAAAGCAATGGTCGCAAGATCTCCTTGCTTTTTACACACTGTGTCGCTATGTTAAAGGAGTTTAACATAGCGAGACAGCTTTAAAAAAAGCAACGGAGATCTGCGTTGCTTTTTTAAAACCTGTGTCACTATGTTAAACTCTTTTAACATAGCGAGACAGTGTTTTATACTAACGGAAAAAGTCCGGGCGACCGGACCTTTTTCCATTAGTATATTGAGGGATTTACAACGGGCACGCTGGTTGGGCTGGCCAATCAGCGTGCACATTTTAGAGGAAGAATTGTATAATAACTCATTTGAGTTTCAGAATTTATACCCTTCAGAAGACACATGCTAATGCAGTACCTCTTACTCTATCAATTTTCTAAGGTCATAAGCCCAATAGTTTAAAAGTGCCCCCATTTCTGGGGTCTTTGTACCCCACTCTTGATGGCTTCATCCTGATTTCTTGCTTAGGTGGTTGAGCGGTATGTTGTAGCATCAATACAGTAACTCTGTTGGGAGAGGTGGGTGTATTGGCATGGAGACATGCCAGCAGTGTGACTTAGGGATGCAGTTATTAAAAAAAAAAGTTAATGATGCTTCTTTACTGTGCGGGTTGGTGACCGTTTTGGGTGGCCCTATGGCAGTGGCTTTCACTTTGGTTCTCCACTATTTGGAGGTACAGCTCTATAGTTTCGTGGGCTTTCAGATTCATGGACAGGGATGGGATTTGTGGTGGGTGATCCTCACTGCAAGTTAGAGGCACGGTCTTGCCATGTTGTGTCCCTTGGTGTGAGTGGATTGTCAATTAAATAATAAAAAAAAAAAAAAAAAAAAAATGCTCTTCCGCCGATGAAGGCAGAGCTAATAGGTCAGAAACTAGGTTAGGAGATCATGTTGAAGTAGGAGGTAGGCGATGGGAGCTGCACGCATCTTGGCAGTTTAAGTTTGCAGGCAAAGTTAAGGTGCAATGGGAGATGAGATGTCAGTCAAACTGCACACCGCTTAGGTGGGGTAGTGTTGTGTTTCACTATGATTTATGACTAGGAAGAATTTCTTGAGGATTGGGGGCTGTACTCAACATATTTTGTGGTTTGCTGACAAATCGCTGGCTTTGCTTTGAGTATTGAAGTCACTAAGTAACTGCTGCTTGTAGAAACAGTTTTGTGTACGTTGGGGAGGACTCTGCCTCCATTTTGGTTATAGATTAGCTTTTCTCCTTTTCCCGCAGGTTGTTGTTGGGCAGGCTCAGTTACCACACTTTGCATGGGCTGGTTGAGGGGCTACCCTCTCTCTAAATATATAAGAAAAAAAAATTATATATCTATAGATATATATATATATATATATATATATATATATATATATATATATATATGGATTCACTTTATAATTTCAAAATACTGAAATCCAGAATTTCAGTATTTCGAAACCATAAAGTTGAACGGCCTAAATCCTGAAACTACACAATCATGAAACACAAAATCACGAACAGAAACACAACATGCACCACACAACACATACATCATCCAACCCAAACCACAACATACAAAACACACACAAACATAAAAACACAAACAAATAAATCTACACTACATATAAGCAGGGGAGCAAGCCCCTCTGCACCCCTCCATGTGGGAGGCTGCAGCCCCCACCCCCTAATTATATATATCAACTCCAAGATCGAACAAACACACACAGAAAGGAAACTCACACCCACATATTCTACAGCCCCTTGCCCACACACAAACATCACACATATACAAACACCAACAATCCAAAACTTACACACACATACTTTCACCTGCCTACCCTAACCCACACGTACAACTAACAAACACATTCACACAGACTCACACTCCCCCACACAAAACCCTAACAAAACACTTACTTACCTTAAATTACACCTAAATCCATACACAAAATGGAAAACCATCCAGTCACAACACCGCACACAATGCACCGTAAGCCATAACTGCGAGTTCGAGATATTCGGATTCACGATTATGCAGTTTCGCGATTTTCAACATTTGACTTTATAAGTTTGAGATACTGAAATTTAGGATTTCAGGATTTCTAAATTATAAAGTGAACCCATATATGGATATATATATATATATACATATATATATATATATATATATATATATATATATATATATAGTTCCACTTGAAACCGTTGAATGTTCAGAACATCGAAATTCTGATCATCGATGTTCAGAACATCGAAGGTTCAAAGTGAACCACACAAAAAGAAATAAACTTACAAAAACTATTTTATGCAGGGGGGCTTTGCCCCTCTGCACCCTCCATGTGGGGGATTGCGCCCCCCACACCCCCCTACTTTAATATTCCAACTCTGAGATCTCACTGCAGTGGGTAAGGGAAATCTCCCATTTACCGCTATATGCGGTAGCGCTAAACGGGAGATTTCCCGTACCCTTCCTGCAATGCCAACACTCAGATGGCACACATACAACATGCAGGGCACCTTGCTGCCCTGCATACACACCCAAAAGTTTACATTTTTGCTTACCTGGCACATCCACTTTGAATCTTCAATGTTCTGAACATCGATGTTCTGGTCTCGATGATCAGAACTTCGATGTTCTGAACATTCGACGGTTTCAAGTGGAACTATATAGCTATATATATATATATATATATATATATATATATATATATAGGTTTGCTATCATTATGTTGACGTGCATTTGCACGGCTATGAAGTATTCGAACATCAGATGTTCGAATACTTCATATTACGGCAGGTGACATGAGCGAAGGTTTGCATTACGAATGAACTGTGCATTCGCAATTCTAACTTTCAGTCATGGGAGGGGATCGTGGTACAGTGCAGTAAGGGAAATGCATCCCTTTCCTCACTGTAGTGCGATCTCGGAGTTGGAATATTAAGTTAGGGCCCTGCATAACTGTGTGTTCGGTTAGGTAGGTAGGTGATTATGGGAAGGGTGGGGGTGCTGTGTATTGCCGTAAATGTCGCAAGCAACATTTTCGACAATACACCCTTGTTTTCGAGTTTACTATTATTCGAAAATGTTCATTTTCGATGCATAAATTCGAAAATAAAGACATTATTTATTTTTACTTTTGAATTTATGATAGTAAACCATATATATATATATATATATATATATATATATATATATATATATATATATATATATATATATGGTTCCCCTTCAGAAGCCTGAATGATCATAAGCTCGAAATTCATAAGCCAGAGACCAAAAGCCTGAAAACTCAAAAGCCTGAAACCCAAAAGCCTGAAAACACACAAAATACACATACTGACTTTAATGTGGCTTCGCTATTCTTAGTGCTGCGGTGGAAAGTTAGGGGTTGGGTTCAGGTAAGTGTGCGATTGTTTTTACGTTAGGGTTAGGGGCAGGTTAAGTGAGTTAGGGTTAGGGCGCATGTTAGGTGTGTGTGCGATAGTGACAGACTTTATGGTTAGGGGTGGTTTAAGTGAGTTAGGGTTAGGGCGTGGGTTAGGTGAGTGTGATATAGTGACGGACCTTAGGGTTAGGGCTGGGGTTAAGGTAAGTGGGTAGATAGTAGTGTCTTTGTACTGGCATATTAGCATTATTTGTATTCTGTGTGTTTTCAGGCTTTTGAGTTTCAGGCTTTTGTGTTTTCAGGCTTTTGGTTTCAGGCTTATGAATTTCGAGCTTATGATCATTCAGACTTCTGAAGGGGAACTATATATATATATATATATATATATAGATAGATATATATATATATATATATAGATAGATAGATATATATATAGATAGATATATATAGTCATTGTACAAGAATGGCATTCACACCCCTGTTCAATTTTTCTTTAAAAATAAATAAATAAATAAATAAATAAAGGGTAGGTCTGACATTTGCAGTTTTTGGGCTTCCTGTTCTTTCACAGAGTTAGACTGCTGCAAGATCTGTTATTCTGGCTGGTTTATAGAACCGGTAGCATATTTGTCTTGAGGTTTCGGTAGTAGGATGATCAGTAATCACATCGCGGATGGTCGTATTATGGGAAATGGTCTTAGAGACTTCAATGATATATGGCATGCCTGGTGTTAAAGGCCATGGGGGCGGAAAGTATTCCTCTCAGCTGTACAGATTTTACAGAATGTTCAGATTTTGCCTCATTTTGGTCGGTTTTCATGAAACTGTGATGGGCAATTAGGGGCAAATCTTTACAGATGGAAGTTAGGAAATAGTAAGAAGTAAGCGACACAAGCAAAAAACTGTAAAAAAGACCACAGAAGAGCAGGGAAACTGTGGTCAGATAACAAATAACACTCCGGATTCAGGCTGCTTGAAAAATAGTGGTATGTTCAAAATCCAACAAAAATATTAGCCACAAGGTAGGTTTACCACAAATAGCAAGTCCAAGCGAAAAAGTCAATGAAAGGAAGTCAAAATTGCTTTAATAATCCACCGCCAGTATTCAACAAACAAGCGCTTTCGCCTGGCGTGGCTAATATTTTTGGTGGATTTTGAACATACCACTATTTTTCAAGTTAGGAAATAGTAGACAATTGAGTTTCAGACTGCATGCCCTTCATGGATTTCATCTTAGTGGGAAGCCTATTGTTTTATCGGATTTCTAGGTTTGTAGAGGCAGAGTCTTAAGGTTGTCTCTGTTTTGGTCCTTTGTCCCACTTTTGTTTATGATGTTGCTTAGTTTTTCTTAGGGTAAAGGATTGAAAGATATGGGGAGGATTAAGCAGGGTATGTCTCACTTTATTATTTGCCTTGTGCTTTTGGAACAGTGGTTATAGTCCCTCAGCAGGTAGCAGAGTTGCCTTGCATGCATTCGGCATGACTTGTATTTTACCCACCAGGCACACAGAATAGCGATGCTACAGTACAGCATGTGAGATGTGACCACTGTTACCGTTTTACTTAGGGCCTTGTGTAGATTTCTTGTTCTAAGATGCTCAGCCTGGTCTTCTGGGTAGGAGAAGACAAGGGGGTGAATTGTTGCGGGCAGCTTTCTGTTGGGAACACAGAGCTTGAGTTCATCAAGCAGTTATCTACCCTCATCCTGCACAAGTTTCCATAAGATGCTAACAGTTCAGGGGGAGGGCTCACACTTTCTGACTCCTTGCACAGGAGCACATGGCTCAGGTTATGCACCTACAAGGTAATGTCTTGTAATAGCTGGGCAATACTTTAGCTATTGTCATTACATGGTTAGAGGTTTTAAGTTGGCCAAATTGATCAGGGTGCATTAACATGGGAGGTGTGAAGAAAATTTAAGGTGAGCTTTGCTACGGCATCTTAAGTTTCATTTGTGTTTCGCATGTGGTTTCATTGGGATTTCGCATGTGGTAGATGTGAGTGCATTTTTAGGCAGTTGATGAAGAGGATAGGTCTTTGGTGCATAATGTCATTAAGAAGTTTTTGGTTTGTGTGTGGAAGATTTACAGTATTGTCTTTTGCAGATCATATTGAGGTCTCAGATGGGGATCTGCAAAGTGGATATTTAGTTTATTGGCCTGAAGGAATGTGAGCTCAACAAGCGAGAGTGGATGCTGTAAGAAAGTGTTGCCCGATGAGGCAGTGGGAAAGGAGGTCACAGTTTTTCAGCAGTACAGCTGAATATGGGGTCGGTTGCTTGCATTTTCTTCCCTGCATCTACAAGGAGAGCATCAGGATTGAATCTCACACTGCATTACTGGTAGCTGTGGTCTTCATTAGAATGGGTCGGGTAGGCATTTAAGCAGGGGAGCATACCATTTTGTGAAAGGGATGGGTATAATTATTGCAATAAGTAATTGCTTGTTACTGAAGGAAGTATTGGGTGATTAATTTGGCTAGGTATTTGTGATCATACAAAGGGTGAGTACAGGTCATGCCAAGGGCTCATGCTACTAATGACTTTCCAGCTAGGCTTAAGGGCATATATATGGTAATCTGTATATGTGGGCGTGATTATAGTTCTGAGTCTATTCCATAACATGGTGTTTTTTGTCAATTAGTGACTTTATACCTGCCAGGTAATTCATGCTATCGCAAGTCCAAACTTTTAGGTTTTTAGGAGCAATAGCTGAAAGTTATCCCTGGAAGGCCATTTGTTATACATTTGTGTGCAAATTTGTCCAGTTTCCTTGGTTTAAATGAATAATATGGTTTTGGAACTGGTTATTGCAACATTTTTTGGAGAGTTGTTAGGATAAAAGAGGTGAAATTCATGAGCAAGGTGGCACCTAGCAGCATCTACTGTGAAGGAGTTAATGTGCAGAGCACTTATATTTGTCTTTATTTTGCAGATGGGAAGTGCAGACGACCATCACTTGGTGGAGTGTGTAAGTGCTCTTGAGAGGTGATGGTTGCTAAGCCTACTTTGGTAAGTATTTAACTTGACTTGTCAGATTTAGGGCAGGGTGCTGAAAGGTGACTCACCTTAATTTATAGGCAGGGTGAAGCAGGTGTGGCTATGTCGAGGGGAGATGGGGTGGCTATAAAGATACAACTATTGTAACAGGTGTTTTGGGCAGGTTTTGGGGGCATGGGAGTTGAGTTTTCATGTTCTTCGGGTATAGGATTGGATGATGGGTTCAGCTAGGGACTTTGATGCTTTGGCAGTTAGCACAGCTGGAGTAAGCTAGGGATAAGGAGGGGCTATGAATGTTTCAGTTCTGTATTTCAAGTAGTTTAATCAGTTTGCATGGGATTTATTGACCATCATTGTGTAAGGTCTAATAGGCTGGGCATTCTGGTAGATTCCAGTATGGCAGTTAATGGCTGGGGGTTGAGCACATAGATGGGATTGTTTTCAGGGTATTTGCTAGTAATTATGAAGGCAACAATGAATCTGGGGATTGAGGTATTGGGGGAAGTTTTCAGATTGTAGGTTGGCAAGAAGGGAGTTTGAAGGAAGGATTTTAATTGCTTAGTTTAGGTTGGTTGGCGCTGATGGCTAGCAGACCCTTTGTAGGAAAGGATTAACTGTTAATGCAGTAGTCCCTGGTGGCGGTGTTGATGTGGGACTTCAGTACTGTTAACCATTAGTTTGGTCTACAGGGGTGGGATGTAAGTACTGAGGCTGTGGGAATGGGAGGACAGACAGACTTGGGGTAGTAGGGAGTTAAGTTAGGGCTATATGTATTCTGTTGATTATGGAAGATGGTGGTTCTTCATGGTTATGGCAGCTGCTGCTACATGGATGTTTTATGTTACTCAGTTTAGATGGAGGAATTGGGGTTATTATTGTTTACACAAGTTGCTGTCATACTGACTGCATTGGTAGATTAAATTGCAAGAGAGTAGGTAAAACATTTTTTGTTTTCTTCTGCTATATATGGCAACTGTGAGCTAGACAGCTCTTAACATTTTCTGCAGTGATCTGTGGGGATAGTTTTGCAGTGTTGGTCGCATAAATGTTTAGCAGACTATTAGATTGTTGCATATGGAACTCAATAGGTGCCACAGGTATGGTATATTTATATTTAACATATCTTTTTACAGTGCTTAGTTGCAACATCTTCAGTTGGTATCATTTTACTTTTGGTGCTTATTGAAGGTCACTGATGCTGTTGTATGTCTATTGCTTTGGCTGTGAAAGGATTTTATGCAGGTAAGGTGGAGTTGGGCTGAGATAAGGGAGATAGGGCAGTGTAATGGGGGCAGTTCAAAGAATAAGGGTGCTTTTTGACATGGTTTATGCCTTTAAGAAAGTTTGATGGGTGAGTGTCATGAATTTGCAGTGTTCTTTCTTTTGCAGATGTAAGCAGTTGGGGCTTGAAGAAAGTGGATTTGGAAGGTAATGGATTTGTCGAGGTGGCTGGTCCTGCCATTCTGAATATGCCAGTCACAGGAGATGTTAAGGTCATCAGAGTGGTGTGCAATGAGGTTGTAGAGGCCAGTTAGCAGAGTGAGCAAAGCCTTGAAGGAAACTGAGGTGAAAAGTAATGAATTCTGTCACAATGGTTGTTCTGGTGTGGTACAGTGGGGTTGAGGGTAATATTACTTTATTCGGGTTCATTGAGGCACAGTTGAATTTACATTGGTTTGGGATGGTGGGGTTTTTGGGCATTGCAGGTATGCAGGTATTCTGGGGGATAGTTCAGGATTTGGGTACCATGTTTATGAGGAAGGCTTAACAAAGGCATGGTTTTGTGTTTCTTTGCAGATGAGGGCTGGTCTTAATGATCTAGCTGGAGTATAGAAAATGGGTACACCGAATGATGTTTAGCCTTAGGATGGAAGCTTTTGTGGAAGAGGGGGAACAGCCTGGTCAGGCTGGTGGGCAAAGAAGAGTGGCAGGCTTGCCCTCTTCTGTTCCCCTTCTGATGATGGATGTGCAATTCAATAAGTTTGGAAAGAAGTAAGCAAATGCTCTGATGGATAGGTTAATAAGCAAACAAAGCTGCTTATTTGGTTGGTGGTGTAATTCAATAAATACAAGGTGAGTGGGGTAACGCTGCCTTGTTAGTGCAAGGATAAGTGAGCAAGTGGGCGACGCTGCTTATCAAGGGTGAGCAGTACGCTGCCCTTATGGTTATTTTATGTCTTAACAATGTGTTAACTATCATGTTTATGGAAGTCTAATAAAGGTGGTCAAATGTCATTCTGTGTTGTGTGTTTATTGAAGTGAAACAAGACAATTAGAATTATCTGTTTGTTTCACTTTTGACATTCTAGCCAATTAAAGTTTATCTGTCATTTTAAGAAGCAGCTCTACCCAACCTCTTCTATTCCAGCATATTCTGTCAAAGGTTTCCTTGAAAGCATTTTGACTATGTGCCACAGATTAATAAAGCCCTGATTGTCCCTTAGGTCCATGGTTTGATTAGTGCCCTGGATACTGGAAGAGCTCACCAAAGATGGTGGCAATCAGTCAGCAATACTAGTTTATTCATTCAGAGGAAGGGAAGCAGAGAGGCCCACAGCAATCCTAACACCAAGCAGAGGTTTGGTGTTACAGCAAGGTAGCAGTAGAGTCAAGGATAACATCCACCAAGCAATGCATTTCTTTGTTTCTTTGCTTTTGCTAGGTTTAAATAAAGAAGTGCCTATCATCAATTGCCAATATTGTGAGGAGGCTACTGTAAGGCAATAGAAGATAGCTTAAGTGAAACAAGTAGGCATGCTAAGAAGGATGTCACAGTCAGCTGTCCTCTGTAGTTCATGGGCCAGGGGAAAATTAAGAAACATCCAGCAATGAGGCATCCAGAAATCAGACAGCAACCTTGGGGAGGCTGGATAAAAAAAATTCATAGAACAGCAAAAACAGGTGCAGTTCAGATTACATCACTGTATGTTTCCATCACTGTAGGATTTGAACTATGTTTTGAATAACTTATCTGTGTCTCCCTCTGAACCTGCTAACTCTGTAAACTTATATTTTTTCAGAGAAATACTTGTTCTTGGTTGCAATGACTTTAGCTAAGGGAATTAAAACTTCTTTGCATCTAGCGGAGATGTATTTGGGAATTAGATGGGCCAGATATTCTGCGTTGTTACTCATGGGTTATTTAACATATCTACTTTCTAAAATACTTAGACATAATAATATTGCCAATAAACCTCAGACAGAGTTTATCTCCTCAATAAAAAAAACAAGGGAAAACAATTTCCATTTCACACTGAGCTAATCGGAGGAAGTTGGAGGAAGGGCTCTGAGCTAACTAATCTGTGATATATAACATTAAGTATCCTGTTTTTTTGCTTATTTCTTTTTTTTAAACAAGTTTATTGTTTTTAACATACAAAATAAATATCATAACAATTTTATACAAGTAATTAAAATAGAAATGGTTATAACATTCAATAACATAACCAAAGTATTTACAAAGACATCCACTACAATCAAATCAATTAATTAAACTAAAATACCATGCTATTGAAGCTAAGATTTTTTTAACAGATTTTGTAAAGTATCCCATATAATATAGTAAGATGTTTTTCTAGTAGTTCTTGATTTTATTGTCATCAATTCCATATGGCACACTACAGTCATAACATTTTTAAATTCATTAAACGAAGGAGGAGTATCTGAAATCCAATTTCTGGTTATTATTTTTCTAGCCACTGCTAGAATAGACCATAACAAGGGAAGCTTAACCTTTTTAACACTTTGAGGAACAGGAGTGTTAAATAATATAAGAGATTTACAAATAGATAATAATAATAATAATAATAATAATAATAATAGATAATAGATAATAGATAACAGATAATTTCATTATTTCTAAATCTCTTATATTATTTTTTGCTTATTTCTGAATTATTATTAGCACTTTTATTTTACTCACTGTGTGTGAGGTATTAACTAGAATTTTCTACAATTGTTAAGCATCTATTTGGGTTTGTTTGTTCTGATTTCCTGCTAGGAGTGTATCATATAACGTGTTTGCATTTAAAAGCATTCTCTAGAGTCTCATTGATCCTTTATCTGTTTAAGCATTTCTGTTCTGTCATTCCAGGGAAAAATTTGCTGTTCCGAAACACAAACACACAACACAAGCACACCAAAATAAATAAACCACACACATACACTTAAAAAAAAACATAATTCTAACCTGCACTACTACCTATCCACTCACCTTAACCCAACCCTAAAGTCCTTGACTACCGCACACTCACCTTACCTGCTCCCTAACCCTAAAGTCCCTAACTACCGCACACTCACCTTACCTGCTCTCTAACCCAAAAGCTCCTAACTATCGCACACTCACCTTACCCCGATCCATTCCCACACTTACCTTAACCCGGTCTGTAACTTCTGTTCGCACACTTACTTTACCCCAGTACATAACCTTCCCACCACAGTAGAGTAAACAGTGAAGTCACGGAACGGACAACTGAAATCTTGCCAAGGTAAGATTTCGAAGTTCGGTGGCTTCGCTATGTTGAGGTTTTGACAAAAACGGGTTGATATTATAGCATTCAAAGTTTAAAAACTTTGATACTATAATATAGACCCCACAGACAACCCTCTCCTCCTACCACCCAAAACTAGAACCCGTGAAAGATGCATTTATATAGCCAAACTGAAAGCAAAGCTCTCTTCACCCAAGACTGGACTAGACAATCAAGAGGAGAAGGTAAAAACTTGCACCATACCACACTCATAACATAGTCCCTTAAAACCTACGCCACCAAAACACACAGATAAAAACACAAAGCACACACCTACATTCGCGGAGGCTCTCAAAAAAAAATATACCCAAGCAACAGGGACCTCCAAAGCAGAAGCGCAAGCAACCTCCACCACCAACACAACCGAAATGACACACAGCCCACAAACTCAGTGTGCCACTCAACCACAGCCCATAAGGCATAAAAAACATACCCAACACTCTAGTCATCAGTGACTTTATAGTCAGGCACACTGATGTTCCACTCACCAGGCTAAACAAGGAGAAAGTTACTGTCAGCTGCCTGTCAGGTGCCAGGATCCGGCACATAACGCTTGCACTCAGGTCACTCCACAACAAGTACAAGTATGACTCTGTCATTGTCCATGTTGGTGTGAATGACCTGAGATGTACCTCCCTGGACTACATGAAAAGGGACATGGAGGAGCTTTCCGATCTTGTAGCCCAGGCAGGTATGACCCTAGCCTTGAGTAGCATCCTGCCATCACCCAGAATGATACCACAGTACAAGGACAAAATGATTGACTTCAACAATTGGCTAAGCTTCTGGTGTCATTCTAAGGGGATCCAGTATCTGTCTGCCTGGGATGACATGACTGACAAACCACGATGCTTTGCCAGATATGGCCTACACCTGTCACCCTTGGGATTCCGGATACTGGCTCAGGCTCTTGCAACCCCTATAGTGCCTTTTTAGGCAAGATTCAAATGACAATTTCACCACTGTAACAAGTACAAGCAAGAAATCTGAGGGTAATGCTACTTAATGCTAGAAGTCTAAACTTCAAAATGCACTCACTCAAGACACTCCTTAAAATGGAGAACATTGACATCTGTGCAGTGACAGAGACATGGTTCAACGCTCCAGAGAGCACCCCTGCATTACCAGGCTATAATTCATACCACACCTTTCGACCACCTAACCTGGACCGAAGCATTAAAGGCGGCGGCGTGTCCATATTCATTAAGGATATCCACAACTCCAGGCTAGTTGCTCAGCATAATGCATCTGAGATCATCCAAGTGCAACTAACTCTGGGCAAGACCACAATCCAAACTGTAGCTTGCTACAGATCCCCCACTATGTCCCAGGATTCCCACTCCTCATTTCTTGATACATTGGAAAATATTAGGGTACAACCTAACACCCTAATAATGGGCAATTTCAACTACCCCACCATTAACTGGGAAAACTACTCATGTACCAACTCTTGTGCTCAACGTTTTCTGGAATTCATAAATTCCAACATCTTGGATCAACTTATCCACACCCCCACCTATGGCAGCAATGTCCTAGACCTGGTCATTACCAACATGGGCAACAGGTGTTCCACACCAGAGGTCAGTTCCTCATTGGTCAGATTCGACCACAAGCAAATCATCCTAGACATCCACATCCCACCCCCATCCCCCATTAGGGAAATCACAGTATAAAATTTCTCCAAAGCCAACTAAATGCTTCTTAAGACAGAAGTGGCAAACTTCATGACACCCATGCTGATGGACAATAGATGTACGACTGCTGAATCCTATACAATTGCACTTTATAAGCACTTACACGAGTGCATGGATTGTGCGATCCCTAACAGAACCAAGATGCTATCCTCCAAAAAAAGGAAGCCAATCTGGTGGTCCCCTGCTATAAACAAACTCTACAACAGAAGAAAGAAACTGTAACAAAAAAGAGAAAAATCCCATGATTGGAGGAACTCCATGGTCAGTCTCAGTAAGAAGCTGAGATCCCTCATAAAATCCTCTAAAGCTAGTTATGAAAGTAAAATTGACACTGTTTCTAAAGACAACCACAAAGCATTATATAGCTTTGTCAAGAATCTCAATGGCAACACTCTGATTTGCTCTGAGTTACAGCACAATGGCACTAAATATACAGAACCAACTGATATTGCCAACATCCTGGCAGATAGGTTCAGTGCTAAGTTTACCCCTCTCTCATACCCTAAAGGTCCCATCTCTATACCAGAAGACTGCAAAGTTCCTGTAATCACGGCTGCACAGATAAAAACCACACTCTCCAAAGCCAAGAACACAGCATCCATGGGACCTGACAACATCCCAGGCTGCGCTGTACATGAACTACAGAATGAACTGCGCCCCACCTAAGTACTATGTTCAAGCATAGCCTCACCTCAGGCTTTGTGCCCACTGAATGGTGCACAGCAATGGTTATCCCACTCCACAAAGGGGGAACCACCACAGACCCCAGGAACTACCACCCATTAGCCTGATGAGCCTGGTCTGCATGGCTATGGAGTGTATCATCGTGGAACTTATAAACAATGACATTGGTAATCTCCAAACTCAGTAACCCATCCAATTCGGGTTTGTAAAAGGCAGATCATGTCTCCTAAACCTGACAGACTTCTTTGAAGCAGTCACCAAAGCCATAGATGAGGGTAAGGTGGTTCCTGCTAAGACTTTCGACACCATCCCTCACTCTGGAATTATAGATAAACTCTCTAAGCTAGGTATAAATCCCTATGTCACAAGATGGGTTGCCAACTGGCTCACTGACAGAACCCAAACTGTGAAAGTAGCAGACTCTAAATCTAGCTTCAGACCAGTGACAAGTGAAGTAGCACAGAGTTCGATCCTAGGTCCTCTCCTGTTTGGTATCTACCTCTCTGAAGTACAGGCTAATACAGAAGTTTTTTGGCTAACAAAGTTCACAGATGACTGCAAACTAGGAACCATAATCAAAACTCCTAACAATGTGGACATCCTACAAAAGGGCCTCACTGAGACAGATGCCTGGTGTCAAAGCCATGGCCTCAAGCTCAATGCCAAAAAGTGCATTGTCATCCCTTTTGGTAAAAACTCTGTACCCATGAACTACCACATAGGCGGTAGTCTACTTAACACTGAAAGTATTATAAGAGACCTTGGGACACAGGTGGACAGCAGTGTCTCCTTTGATAATCACATTGCCACAGTAGTCAGGAAATCCTTCTACGTGGCACACCTCATCACAAAAGGTTTCTCATCCAGGGAAAAAAGAGGTCATTGTTCCCCTCTACTCATCACTCATTAGACCTATTATAGAGTAAAATGCCCCTTTTGGTATGTACCTCACAAGACATCTACAACAACTGGAAAGGCTACAGAAATACCTCACAAAGAGGATTACTGGCCTCAAACAGATGCCCTATGCAGACCGTCTCAAAAAACTCCAGCTTTACTCTGTCACGTATCGCCTATTCAGAGGCGATCTCTGCCTAACATACAAAACTATGTCAAACCCAGAGCTGTTGGACATGCTCCACATAAAGAAATCCCAGTTCCTCCATGTTACATGCTCTAGGGACCTAAACCTTGTCACAACAATAAACAGAACATGCTGGAGGGACTGATTCCTGTCCCAGAGTCTTCCCATACTCTGGAACAAACTACCTATCTATATCAAACAAAGCTCCTCATTAGCACTCTTCAAGAAAAATCTTGATGATTGGATGGGAGATAGGATATTCACCCCGGGGATCACTTCTGTGGCTCTGCTTGACAGGGGCACAGGAAAATAATTTTCTTGGGTGGCCAAAGCCAGGGTACCATTTGGCTAGGCTTATATAGGCCCTAGGGCCAATAGCCTAGTACCTACCTATAAACCTATGAACCTATGAGACTGGATTCACTTTTGGGTTGATTATTTTTTTGTCCATCGTCTCATTGGCACTGTTTTCAAATGCATGCATTTCGCATTTAGCATACCTCCAAAATGGTTTCAATTTTTCTTTTGTAATTGACAGATATATAATCACTGAAATAATCTATAGTTCTTCTTCCAGTAGTTCATCATTCTGCTCATCTAAATATGCTATTTTAGCGTGCATGCTATTTATATCTCCTTGCCTGTTGTGTGCTTATTTTCACTTCATGCATCTATAAATTAGACTACATTTTTGTGTAATCTCAGAGGTGCTTTGCATCAAGACATTCTGAATATTCTTTCTAGGCTTTATCATCTATTTGACTTGTATTTCTTTTCCAAATATATATTATAGCATTTCTCACATTCATGCATCATTGCTAATAGTTTTTCTCTGTTTGAGCATAACTCATTTTTACATATTTAAATATTATTGATACACAGAAGATAGTCTATTTTCCCAATAACTGCTTCTATACTATTCTAACTTGACTCTACTTAACATACATATAGCATATTTAAATACTAATGTGCTTGTGTTACTGATTTCTTGATCATTTCAAAACTATTTTCTTCTTTGGGATGCCACTCCCTGCATATGTCTTGTTCAAACAGCCTTCTAAGAGGTATAATTATCTCAGACATATTACATATAAACTCTAATGGTAATGAATCATTCCTAGGCCACACAAACAAAGCATCAGTTATGTTTGCAATATGTTCTGAGTCTTTAATTACTTGTGCAACTTCTATTGTAAATAGTTCTGGTAAAACAGGGTATGAAACAAAAGTCATAAAAATATATATCTTCATAATGGCATTTCACATGTATACACCTTGTAACCTTCTTTGTCTAACTGTGTTTTCCAAAACCTATGGTTTGCATTTAATGTAGAAATGAACTTGGCATTTGATATAGCTGAGTTCACTACTTCAACTATAAGCAATTGGTAGCTACTTACCTCAGTCTGGAAAGTGAAATTGAGATGTGGCAAAACCAAAAATTGAGCGGCTTGCAATACAGATTACCTTTATGCACTTCTCAGCTGTCCACTGCAAGACAACTGGGGATTATTAGCAGAAAAATGCAGTCTGGTCTTGGAAATACAAAGTAATGACATTCACATATTCACATCCTTTGTGCAGATATATCTAAGATATGTATCCTTCAGAGAATCTGAAGAATCCCTTAAATCATTCTGCTACTTGATATGGGACACCTAAACAGTCCATGAAGATCTGTCACTTCACAGGTCCACAATTACATTCCAGTGCCCGTCAATAATAATTATTAAGATGACATGCTGCCAATGGTGATGGATAAGGGTGAGAGAAGAGTTTAATTATATGTAAACACTGCCAAAATATTCAACTTGCTCATCTTCAGGATCATGTGACCATTTGTGTCATTGCAGAATGATTCACTACACCATATATAGCTTACTGTTATAAAAAATAACACGTCTGCACAAGTATCAGCAGTCAAATATTGACCAGTTAAAGAGAAACCTTATGCACCTAATCATTCTGCATAAGTTTCATTCAACTGCAAGTACTAAGAAAAGATGAAAATTGTTCATAAATACAATTCAATCTTAACATTTCCCCTTCTTTCTTGGATTTTTTGACATCTAAGTAATAAACTAAAAAATTCCTTAAACTTTGATGTAATCCATAACAAATAGGTACCCCTACATATTTCTGAGCATGCAGCTACTGCTACTTCCTTCTCTCTAGACATCTAGGCAGGTCTCGGAAATATTTTTTATGTGTGCAAACAAATTAGATGAAAGTTGATCAATTAATTTAGAAGTGCTATACAGAAAAATGAAAACCATAATAGCAAACAGATATTCAACATAAGATCTTGATCACTTTCTCTGTGGCCATTAGTTGGTGACAGTCACACACAAGGAATTAGAACTGAAGTATGAAGACGGTGATTAAAACATCACCCAAGCTCTAAAACATATTCACCACTATAGAAACACTAATTTAAGTACTCTTAGCATTGAAAAGTGGTTGTAAGAATTTGTGAAGAAGCAGAACAGTAGGCCTGCACATAAAACTCAGTTGTAATAGTGTTATAAAAATCCCAGTAAGACTAACAACCTTTTGTTGGCACCTACTGTCAGTTGCATACTGGTGTATGTATATCTTAAAATGTATGCCAGGGACAATGCTTTTGAGAAGTCACACAAGCCTGTATATTCAAGACACATATCTATTACCCAGAATGTCTACATTATTATGAGGTTGCAACAAGTCTACTCTCCGATCACCAAAAAATAACATAGATGTCTTAAAAAAATAACACATATTATTTATGATATGGCAAATGATCTAACCAGCAGTTCAACACTCAGTGGAAACTAGATCCAATCTGTCTATCCAGTGGTGCCCAAATACTATCTGCACATGTCAGATGAAATTACACAACTTCAAATAGTCTGCAGACTTGAGGATGACTCATTTGAGAGCTAAGCTAAAGTCACATTTTTAGAAAACTGAGACCAGTAATGATCAATTGAAGCTGCCCTGGTAAAAGATTCACCCTCAGTGTGTAGTATGCTCTTCCAGTTATATAATAAGTACTAAACCATGAAGAACCTGTCATTTTCATGAAAAAATGCTTATGTAATGCATGGTGCATGGTTCCTATACTCCTCCTTGCAACACCAACCCCAGCCCACCATATTTGCCTTTATTGCACTGTTCAAAATCTTCCATGAATTTTAATTCCAATATTAACAGGATGATTTCACTCTGCATTTTGTTAACTCTTTTTTTTTTTTTTTTTTTTTTAGAGGCCACACAATTTGCAGGTTCTGGCACTGATTGCATTATATGCAGCAAATCTATTAAGAAACTTCCATAGTTATGATGATAACTGCTGCCTCAGTTTGTCCATTTCTGAGAGGACTTTTCCTTCAATTGAAAGGCCCAAGTTTTCTTTTTGGTGAATTTTCTGCCATTTTTGGCATCAACTTTAGTTGCTTGGCCATTCAGGGGCCTCCTGCTTTACCTGCAAAAGCACTACTGACATTATTTGGAGTTTGACCAGAGCTTCTTTGGTACCAGTTTGCACACCCATTAATTCTCCCATATTCAAAAATAAGGGTCTTTGGACACAGTGTTTGGCAACTACCTCCTGGCCTTTCCTCTTGTAGCTACCTGAAAAGTGCACATATGTAAAACATGGGTTTACTATGAGAATGTTGAGTGCATGGTCAGTGAAAACAGGAGTGTCAAATTTCATGTGGTTGATTCCCGTATCACTGACCTACAATAGTTCAAGTATGCAGTTTAACGAATAGCACTGTGCATTTGCACATATGTCATCGGAGATATGACTACAGATCGTGGTACAGTGGGATGCAAGAAATTACCCTTTTCTCCAATGTAGTGCAATCTCATATATAATTTGTAGGTGTGTGGGTGGTGCTGAGGGGCTTGCCCCCCCCTCAAAAACATTACAGTCCATGATATGTAGTGGTGAAGTGCAAAACATAATGTCAAAAGTGTGAATGCGAATGTTTCGCTATAAGCACTTGTTCTAATTAATATGCATCGTGTCACACATCTGTATCGAAGACCTTAACATATTTTGTTCTTAATTTTGATATTCTCATAGTAAACCATACAAATACCCTATGTCTCCCTGATGAAGCACCCGCATGGCAAATAGGTATGTACAACATTACACTGATGAGCTGCCCACCTGTCCCAACCATTGCTTAGCTATTTTCATCTAAGTAGCTCTCCAGGCACCACGTTTTATTTGCAGTCTTACTATTGAGAAGTACCCACATGCCCAATTCATCATTTAGATAATTTGTTTTACTAATTTTCTTGTCATCAAGCCTGCAGATTGTACCCACTTGGTCCAGGTTACTTCTTGGCTTTTTTAGACACATGAGGAATCTGACTCACCAGGTCCCATGCTTTTGGCTCAGCACTCCATGTTACAGATGGAACTGAATTGTATGTTGTCCCCCCTTACTAGCTATTATATCCCTGAAATACTCACTCTAAGGCCCAAATACCCTCCCCCTTAAAACTGCCTCAAAATTTCTAGAGTCCTATGCATGTACCAATGCATCTTTAATTGTTAAACAAATATGTGCACATTATAGATATCGTGATTTTACATACATACTTGTAACTTAAAATAATCCATAGAGGTGTGTGTGCAATTAAGCCTCTATAGAGTTTGTTTAAAGAAACTGATGAAGTTGGATAAGCATGTAAAATAAATGGATTCAGGCAGCATGCTTGAGAAATGGAATGGATTAATATTCAAATAGCAAGTGACAACAAGAAGCAGGGTTCATTTGCACTGGAGATTAAAACTATAAGAACTCTGTTCAAGACTCAGTTAAATCTGAAGACCATTAATTAAATAAAAAAACTATCAACTGAAGAATCACTTATTTTAGGAAATGGAAGGAATTTGAGAGGTATTAGGCATTACAAAAGTAATACTGCATTTATTCTTCAAAAAATATCATCAAAAAAAGACTGATGGTAAAATAGCAGGAGGGAGCTGAACTTCCACATATTCACATCAAAGAAGTTCAGGAGGAAGAGAGCCAGAAGGTGAAACTGAGAATAATGCATCAGATGTAGAATATAGATTTTCAACAGCTCCTGTATTAGTAAATAAAAGTAAAGCCTTTCACCTTCAAGAGACAACCAACATAAAAACAAATTGGGCATAATAAGGATCAAAAGGACAGTGGAATGAAGATGGGACAGAAACTGCTTTTTGATAACGATAACTGCAATACCAGTCATGGACATAAAGAAACAACAAGCATACTAAATGCTTTTAAGGGACATTTTAAAGATGATACCATAGCACATGTTACCCACTACAAATTTCAACATTTGGTCATTTACATGCATGGAAAACAATTATAATTCTGAAGGAAATGGATATGAGATCATTAATTTGGTTGTGATATGTTTGATGCTCAAAGTCATCTTTATTTTTTGGGTTAAAATGTATTCCTATGAATTTGCCTAAATGGCAAAATTTGCATGTTGAATTGTCTAATTTTGTATGCAAATTTTACTTAAAATTTGTTTTTATCATAATCAAGACTATGATAAAGATTTTAGTAGTGATTTAATGAAGGATCTTAGTAGTGACTTAATGTTATTCAACTTCTCATAAAGATTTTTTTTAATTTGATTCAAAGTTGGAGTCTGAATATAGTACATATGATCTACTGCGTATACATTTTAATTTTTAAAAGTAAATTTAAACTAGTGTTTAATATTATTGTTATAATCAGTTTATAAAATGAGAAGAAATGGTTTCAAATTTTTAAAAATAACTATAGCATAAGACAACATTAAGTACTATAATAGATATACAGATTCATAGATTGTTACTAGGCTAATGACCTGGGACAGGGTGGTTCTAAGCTTAGCCAAGTTTCCTGAAAGAATAATGGCATCCTGCATCCAAATAGGACACTGAGCACCAGGTGTTTATAGTTACCTCTATCCATAAGGGACACGGGTGCCCGGCCTGGTGTAAATCTCCTATTCTCCATCCACTGATCTAAGCTGAGCTTAAATTGGGTAATAGACAAACTCAGCTTCTCATGGATGAAATTTATTGTTCTTAGGGGAAGTGGGTTTGCCACCCAGTGATACACATAGTCTCATACCTGCAGATGCAAACTTAAGTCTGTCATGCTTGGTACCGAACCTTCTACCTGACTAGCTTACACAATCTAGAAATCAATGTACTAGGCACAAACATCACAGGAGAAGTATAGAAATGGACAATTATCCCTAAAGGAAATGGGGTAGGATAATAATCTTGCTATTAAGCCATCTAATAAAGGTGTTAATTTAGTAACAATGTAGTATAAACAACGTATTATTATGTGTTTGAAACATATGAATAATGCAAATACTTATAAGTAATATAGAGCAATATGCATAGTTCTGAATTTAGTTTGCAATTTACATCTGTTAATAAATAGTAAATTATTTTTTTGGGGATTTTACACCAAGATATATTGTGGGTCATAACATTGCCACTAGGATGCATCATAAAGATAACTAATGCAACTGTGTTCTTACATGTTAAAACTCACCATACTGAACATTTATTGAAATTATTACATTGCAGTTAACTTTTAAGATCAAGACATAATTGTAGTAATTGCCTTTTTAGTTATAAAAAGCTAGGGTCACACAGTTCCCCAACTGATTCATTATAAAGCATACATGTCCATCACACAGGGCATATTATTGGTCTTCTCTCTGTTGTTCTCTCTCTCTGCTAAGGAAGAGTTGATGGTCTGTCTTTAATTTGTCTATTTTATATGACTTAACTCGCTTTACTGCTTGTTGTTGTATCAATATGCCATACCACCAACATAGAGGCTGTTATCATAAGCTGCCCCATTCCAACCACTCCCCATTGTAGAGGCTGTACTCTCAAGATGCCCCATTCCAACCATTTCATTGACATAAGGGCTGTAATCTCAGGCTGCTCCATTCCAACCATTCCACCAATGTAGATGCTGTAATCACAAGGCTGCCCCATTCCAACCATTCCACCGATGTAAGGACTGTAATATCAAACTGTCCCATTCCAACCATTAAACTGATGCAGATGCTGTAATCTCAAGATACCCAATTCTAACCATTCCACCGATATAGAGGCTGTAATCTCAAGCTACCCATTTCTATCCATTCCACCAATATAGAGGCTGTAATCTCAAACTACCTTATTCTAAACATTCCACCAATGTAGAGACTGCAATCTCAACTTCTCCCATTTCCACCATTCCACTGATGAAGAGGCTGTAATCTCAACCTGCTGCATTCCAACCATTCTGCCAGTGTAGAATCTGTAATCCCAAGGCTGCTCCATTCCAACCATTCCACCAACATAGAGGCTGTTATCTCAAGCTATACCATTCCAACAATTCTATCAATGTACAAGCTGTAATATCAATATACCCCATTCTAACCATTCAACTGACATAGAGACTGAAATCTCAAGCTGCCCTGTTCCAACCATTCCATCAATGCAGAGACTATAATAGCAAGATGCCCCATAACACAGCAATTTATTCTCTCTGAAGGCCCAATACTATAGTATTACTATCAGCTTGGCCAATATGGTATATAACCTGATATTAGCACTTACAAAATCCTGCAGAGGGTCCACACCTACTAGATCTCACTGACCTGTCTGCAATGCCTGCAAACCAACCCAGCCCAATCCATTATTATTCTTACCTCTGCCAAATGTTGCACAATTTGTGATAACTTGGACTTAGAAGGAAAAATTCAAAGCTTTCAGGTGGACCTTTGTGTATTGCATTACCTTCTGCCGTTTACTACTCAAAACTACCTTAAACTTTAACATGCCCAGTCATATACTCTGGGTCTAGTATGCCCTTATTAGCCTACTGGCATGTGGTTGCCATCCTGCTATATAAGTCATTGGTATTTGCTGCTTTACTTCCTGAGCCAGGGTATGAAATCTGTGAAACTATTAATTGGAAATACTCTCCGGAAACTTATTATCTTACCAGGTACATATCCGTCAGTAATTGTAAATTTATTCTAAGGCTCATCAAGTTTTACTAACTCATCAAATTCTGGACTCTTACTAAGACCACTTACTAAATGGTTATCACTGGTAGATTGCAGCTTGCTACTGTTATTTTACTCACTCCCACACTAATTGCTCCTGCCTTGACCCAAATGCAATACTGGCATTCATTTATTATACGGCAATATCCATGAAGCATCATACATCAATATGGTATCACACTTGCATACTACTGGCATCTGCCAAACACTCTGATTGACAGTCTATACCCCAGACAGGCACCCTCATCATCCTAAACTAGTTTCAGCTTTGAGAGAAAATCATCTAAGGAATGCACTGGCCTTCATGCACCAAACCCTCCTTTCTAATAGCCAGCATAGCCGGCCTTAGGCATAGGCCAATTAGGCAGCTGCCTAGGCTGCCAGTCTAGCAGGGGTACTATTCCAGTATTTATTTGGTGTAGGTAGACCAGGATGGGGGCACCGGGTAATGTGGTGGGGGGCGCCATGGAGCCCTTTTGCCTAGGGCACCAGTTGACCTAGGGCCACTCCTGATAGCCAGTAAAGCACTTTGTTAACCTACTTAAATGCTCTGCTCACTCTTCTACAGCGCATGGATATCATCCCTGTCCAGTACATGTAAATTATGCTGCCTGATGGGCAAGATGTAAAATGTTGACTCAGTGATTCACCTGCCTATGAAAGCAATGCTGTCTGCAGATATGACGCTGCTCAAAACATCATCTAATGAGCTCTACTGAACTTTTATAAATTCTTTGCTTATGCTGTCATTTTCTGGCTGGCCCATTGGGTAACACAGATGGTGAATATGCTAATACTCATTTGGCCATTTCTTGGAAACTCAGTTGATTGGAAACATCTTAAATTAATTCAAAGATGCCTCACTAATGGAACCTACAATTCTATCTGCCCTTATTTCCTTATCTTACAGCATTTGAACATTACCTTCCTTCCACTGAAATAGCATTCCTATATGTGCGATCCATGATGGAATGTCTACCTCTAAGACAAAGCTATGCCTCAATCCTTACACCAAAAACTGTATTATGTCTTTGTTTGGGGTCATCATTTAAATTCTGTGGTCATTATTAACACATCTGAGGTTGCCTATTCTCATATTTCCAATTACCCCCCCCCCCCCAATAAGGCTTCTCTGTTTCATCCACTTTCCATACTGCCAACTGTACCCCAAACAGCTGCTATGGCCCCACTTTGTCATCCCTGTTGTAGCACTTGAAACTCTGTTCCATAAAACACCAAGTGCATAACTGGTGAAAGTGGCAGGTTGACTATTTGCACCTAGATGCATTAAATGCCAACCTGCTGTCTTCTTTGACTAGATTTGTTTGAGTTTCCTCCACCACAGTCCCTAGCCAAAAGTTTGAGTGATGAGTATTCAACTTCATTGACTTATCAAAGGCAGTCATTTTCTGTAATCTCTGGTCACAGAGCAGCCATTATTGACCCTTCTCTTAGCCTCTGTTAGTCTCTGTTATAAGTGGAACAACATGGGTATACCCAGATCCATCTCCTTCTCTATCATCATTGCCATCTGTTACATAAACTCTAAAACTCAGTCCTTTTATGTTCTCTCCCTGAATCTGCATGGATTTGTCCCTTAAGCAGACAAAGCTACTGTGATAGCCCTCACCCCTAACTCTTTCTCCTGCAATGATGACTGTACTCCTTCCTGATCCAGCAATGCAAAAAAATCTACATAGTTCTTTTAGACAATAGTTTCCTTCAAACTATTCAGAAGCCGAATAACTGCTGATATATATTGACAAATTTCAAACCCGATCTGGTGTCCCAAAGTGGCAGAGGGGCTTGATGGTCTAGTGATTTCTGAGCTGGGATTGCATCTCATTGCAACCTGTTTAAGTTATCCATTCAAGCCAATGAAAAATGCTCATACTTCATATTTGCCAAAACCTGTGTGCTCAACTCCCTATAATCTTGCCTAATTTGTGGCTGTCATGTTCGCATACTTCATATTTGCCAAAACCTGTGTGCTCAACTCCCTATAATCTTGCCTAATTTGTGGCTGTTATGTTCGCAGGCAGTGAGTCCCTCATCTTCTTCCACAAATCTATTTTTGGATCTGCCATCCCCTGCCCATCTTAATGAATCCTGTACTGTCTGTCTATGTATTGATCCATCTCACTATGAGAAGGAAAATATTGTACTTTGTTACTTAGTGGGGGAAAGTCATTACTTGCAGTTGGTCCATTCTTTCTTCTCCTTGATATCATATAGCTCAATCACCTAGGAGTTCTTTCACATCCCAGCTCTTTCCTGACTCAGCTATTTTCAGCTTTTCCATATTGTCGTTTGTCACCTCTAGTCTCTCTGTCCACTATTAGCCAAAGCTATGATAATTCAGCGGTTTGCAATATATTTTTATTTTCTGTATGATGCTGTATTATCTCAAACCTACTGAAAAATGGAATAAAAGACAGATTGCCAGAATGACAGACTAAGTCCATTATCAGATCACCTTTTTTATTATTCCTAGTGTGTTTCTTTCTCCATATTTTTATATAGCTGTCACACGAGCAGATGATGATGATCACTGCCTCTTGTGAGATGCCACCTCACAATTCTGTTCTGGGGATCACTTCACCATTGGCTATCTTACATACTAGACCACCACTGTAACAAATGCTCCTTTTAATTTGACCTGCAAAGTGTTCCACTATCAGCACTAGCTAAGGTAATCTACCAAATTGTTTTAAATGGAGCTAAGCACTCAGTTAGGGGATGAAAACCAGCCTTCTGGTCATCTAGTAGAAAGGTAAGTGTGCTCTATGTTGAGCCACCATCTGTGATGTCTTATTTTTCTGCAAGTGAAAAGCTATATCCATTGGGTACATCTGTTAAAGAGATCCACACTTAGTTTCAAATTTGCTCAGATACTCTACAGATGTAAAAGGGACAGATGCTTTCACTGGATACACCCCAGACCCAGAGTCAGAGATAGCGGAGAATATTGCTCAGTGGTTAACATCATCCAGACTTGATTTTTGAATCCCCATGGCTGTATGCATTATTTCAACCTGATGATTATGTACTTACATATTCATGATGATGTCCTAACTATGAGTTGGCTTAATATGTTCTGTGGCTATTACTCAATTATTTACCTATGACCTTCAAAGCCGACTACTGTTCTCTCATTTTGAGATTAATAATATACTGCTCGTCATCTGCATGTTGTTCATTATTACATTTCAGGTTTACTTGCATATGAAATGCATAGCTCATCTTTATCATCATCGACCCCTTTTTCTCTATATTCTGCATGGGGTCAGGGTGTCATGTCACTTGTCACAATCAATGCCGCTTTCCTAGCTTCTTTGACACTCATGCCTGACTGTCACACATCTTCTCTCACACCATCCATCAACATCTTTGCAAGATGGTAACATTTCCTATTTCTTCTTCCTCTTTGTTCCAAATCTTCTCCACCAGATTTTCTTCTGTTTTCCTGCACGTGTCCAAACCACCATAATCTGTTCTCTTTGAACTTTTCTGCAATTGGAGCTACTTTGGCTGTTGCTTGCATGTCCTTATTTCTTTGTCTGTCCCACACTGTGCATCCTACATATAGCAGGGACTTTATCTCCATCACTCTAGCTTCCTCAACTGCTCTGCCTTTACTGCCTGGTTTCTGTACCATACAGTAGTATTGGTCACAGAACTGTTTTGTACTCCTTACTTTTCACCTTCTTTGGCATGCTTCTGTCATACATTAACCATGATACTCTTTGCCAGTTGGCTGCAGTCCCTGTGATACTACCTTTTACCTCCTCATTCAGACTTCCCTCCTCCTCAACCACCCTCCCAGATATTTGAAGCTGTTAACCCATTCCACTGTTGTCCCTTCTATCTGAGTTTTGAGAATCTTCAGATTTAACCTATTTTCTGATATTGCAACTGTCTTATCTGTACTCAGTTTCATCCTATGTGCCTTCAGTTTTGGATTCTATTCCCCTACCCTTTTCTGATATTCTTGCTCAGAGTCTGTCTTTAATGTCACATTATCTGCTTACAGCATCATTTTTGCATCTGTCCAAACTGACCTGTTTGTTAATGTTGTCCATCACCAATGGCTCTGAGCTGAGCCCTGATGCACACCCATTTTCACTGGGAATCCTTCTGTGAGACCAAACTCTGTTCGTACTTGACTGACTGGGTCCTTGTATCTGGCATGCACTAATTCTACCAATGTTTCTCAAACTTCAAACCACCGCAGAACTTCCCAAATCAGCGTTCATGGGACCTTGTAATATTCTTTCTCCAAGTCTAGCAATGCCCATTTTGATTATTTCCTCATTTCTAGCTTCTTCTCAAGCATCTGTTTCACAGCAAACATTGGGTCAGTTATGCATAATACATAGTACTCAGGATATGTATCCAGTGATGCTGTCTAAGCTGATGTTTTCTTATCATAGGGTATGGCGTTGGTCCATTAAACTGCCTGCCACTATATACTGTAGGCATTATCCCACTTCTTTTTATTATTTTTATTATGATTATTATCATTATTATTACTACTGATATGCTATTGTGTGGTATATGTTACTTGTTTAAAATGCATACTTAGAAAATTAAAGCTACCAGGAATTATCCAGAACTATGTGATCACTCTTACTAGAATCTCACAGCCTCTTTCCTCTGTCTGACCTTCTTCAGGAATTACAGAAATAAGCTCTTGAAGTTGTGTTGCTAACATAGGTCATAGTGCAGCAAAAAATACCTCAAAGGAAGTCCTGATATCCTGGGTGAAAAGCCGTATTAAATTAATCAGATCTGGAAGATCGTACGGACCCTTTGCGAACTGAATATGGCACTCAAGACTGAAAAACTACTGTATTTTGAATGTGAGCAACTACTTATTTTAATGTAAAAAAGAACATGATGTGCTTAGTGTATAGATAATGTTACCCCACAGAACATATATGAAGTTATAATGCATTCTACCATAATGAAAATATATAAAGTTATAAGGCATGCTGACACATCGAACATATATAAAATTATAGTGCATGCTGCCATGTAGAGCATATATAAAGTTGTAATGTATTCTACCTCACACAGCATTTGCTAAGTAAGTAATACATAAGAAAATAGAAGGCTATAATATATACACCTTTGAATATCCTCACTTTTAGGAGTGTTAGTCCTGAAAGCACAAGTTCCAAGATTTCAGAATACTTAAATAAGATTCAGACAGAGTCATATTAAGTGTGGTGCTCACTTTTCTATTGATTTTAGAGGATGAGTTGACCCCCGACATTCCCAATGCAGGCATCTGCTCATGCTTCTGTGTCTAATACATACTAAGGAATGCACTCTGTCCCATGTGTGTGTTTGTGGTGGGAGGAATCCTCCAACATAATAAAACTTTGAGCTCAGTGTATACTTTCTGATTTCACTTGCAATTCCATGTTTCCATGGATTTCAGTTGTTGTACTTAACCTTTCAAAGGCATGGATTAAAATGAGCAAATGTCTATCTACAGGAACTGCCATGTAAAGTGAGATGCTTTCTTTTTGTTTGCATTTTGAATAAAAACCTCATAGATGCTAAAAGGTCATCTGTACTGTTAGCATTGTTTACAAAGAATACATTACAGAGTGCTGCTGATAGCTGCTTTAATATTCTATAATATACTTACAGCAAACTACTTGGTGTACTGACTCTTACTTAAGTGCAATACTGCAAACAATTCTCCTATCTCAAAACTGGCTATAGTCTTTTTATATCCCAGACTAAATAGTATGTAAAAATAAAATGTGGTTTGCATAACATCCCTTTTTACATATTATTTACTTCACCACTTAATAAACTGATTGCAAGCCTGATGCAA
This sequence comes from Protopterus annectens, assembly GCF_019279795.1. NCBI lineage: Eukaryota > Metazoa > Chordata > Ceratodontiformes > Protopteridae > Protopterus > Protopterus annectens. The sequence continues at coordinate 566,531,745 of NC_056738.1, read as the reverse complement.
CAAAATCAGTTTACCAAATTCCTGCTTAGGTGGATGACATATTACTAATGTTGGTATAAGTTATAACACTGGTGGAAAATTAAATGACTCCCCTGTTGTGGCACAACACTGTATGTGTGAGTATTAGCATTGTGTATTTCTGTTGTGATTATGTGTCTGTGATACAAATGTTGTAATGCGCATATATTGACATTTGCTTATTTTGCAAATGCTGGCTTGTACTGACTAGTGCAGATTTGCAGCTTTTGCTTATGTGTTGAGCATCACCAGCAGAAACAGGAAGAAGTCTGGCCCAAGGCTGTGTAATGGGAGGTCTTAGCAGTGACTTAACAAGCAGGGGAGCAAGCACGAGAGCATAATATGTTACTTGCATCAGGACATGAACTACTTAAGGCAACTAGTGCACAAGTGGAGATCCTTATTGCCAGTGACAATGATATGATAGATCATATTCATTCTGATGAGACCATTTGTCATATTTTTTTTCAGTCTGCATGATTATCCATGTGCCTGGTCAAAAATGCAGTCTACTACACGCAGTGTCTCTGATACTACAACGATGCAACATAAGTATTCACAAACTACTGCATCTGATTCATACTAGCCAATGAACCCAGGCCATACCTCTCAACTTCTCAGTGCAAGAAATCCGGACAAAGACTAACAAAATGAGGGGGCAAAGGCCCAAAAATAGGGACATATTTTACATATTACTCTTATAAGCTTAGAAAGTTGCTAGAGTAACATGATTTGTTCTAACATACATTTACTGAAGGATTTGAAGTCTGAAACTCAAATGTATGTCGTTATTTAATGACTTCAGTTCTCAGGTCATCCTTGTAATTTGACAGAAAAACACTGATTTTATGAAGAACAGACTAAAATATGACCCAAAAATCTAGACATTCTGCGAAAATCTGTAGTGTTGAGAGGTATGAGTCCCAGGCACATGATCATGTGAGGTCTGTTTTCCACTGCAGGTTGCAGCTCCTTCCACTACCCAGCATCAGGGCCACTGGGCATAGGTGGCTGGCCATGTGGCATGGTGGATGTCTCCTTCACTGCCCTGTCCACATTCCATCAGTGCTATACTTCCACATCCGTCACCACCACCAGGGATGATGATTAGGCATGTACTAGCAGGAGATATGTATCTGAGAAAACACAGATTGCAGTGAAGGAGGAGGTGGAGGCTGATGTGGTGAGGGGGTGATACTGATGCTGACCACTGTTTCCTCTTGTGGTAGAAGAGAAGATGCAGAGCCAATTTCATATGATGCTTCAGAAAAATTATGAGTGCATCACTTACATAAACTACTTGCTACCAACCCCATTTTTTTAAACTCCAAACATTCTATTCTATTCTATTCTATTCTATTCTCCATTGATATACTGCCTTTATTTCTGTCCTATATTTGGATCATTTTTATTTTATTTATCCTATCATTTTATTTGGATATATGGGACATTTGTAGGCTTCTGTTGCAATCCTGTATGACTCTGTGATATGTTCACTGTTGTCTGTGTCACATGCTCTGTCTGCATTAGTGAATGCTATGCAATGTTTACATAGTGGGCTTTGCATGCATCCATGCTGTATTGCAAGACAAGAACTAGGGACATAATACCTTATATACATACTGCACAAAAATCTCACTCTTGACTCTCATTGTAAGAAGATCTCATAGAAAACCAATTTAATTCCCCATGGACCTCCACTGAAAAGGGGTACTTGTGGGGATGACCAGTCAGAAAATCATGGTAAATACAAAACATAAATAAAAATAAAACAAATTCTCAAAAGAACAGGTTTTACTGTAATACTACTGTTGATAACATTTACATGTTCAGATCTCAGACACTGGCCTATTGCCAACTGTACCAATCAAGTCTAAATTATACACCGATAATGCTACAAATTTGATTATGAAAGCATGTCATAGTGTTGTACATTTTGATAACAAACTTGGCACTGAACATCCTCATAAACCTAAACACTCATGGCTAATTGAATCAGGGCACTGGATCAACCTTCCTCACCTCTCATTAGTCCACAAACTAATTTACATAAAGAAATACCCCAAATACAGGTAATATCTTCAACAGCCTCTGGAAGCAATAAATGCTCTGAAAATTGCTTAATGTAAGCTCTTTCCAGAATATGCACTTAAAAGTGTCATAATACTCTTAAAGTCCCTATCTCCATCATATATCATTGAACTGCTGGTGTAATAAATCACAGAAAACTATTGAAGTTACATGAAAATCATATTTTAGATTAAATGTATTTGTTGCTGTAGCTTCACTAAAATGTCACCCTGTGTTTACAGTTCACTGCCATCTTGTCAGCTCTGCTTTTATTCAGTAACCAACTGTCACTTAGTCTTATCCTTTTTCCACATTTCTGTTATCTCTTCTCTGTTTATTATTGCTTAACATTGCATGCCCCTGCTCTGCCTTCTTGTTTCTTTGTGAGCAGTAAACAATGAAACAATATTCTCTTTCTCGTACTATTAATAGCCTACAACAACTAGTATTTAAAATAAAATACATTGTCATCAAACATTTGTGTATTATATAAAAGTATGAATTAACCTGTTAGTGTTTCTTCTTCTTCTTGAATGTTCTCAAATAGTGCATTATTTGATGATACAATCATCATTATTTGGGCTGCTACATTTTGTAAACCACAGAAATATTTTTTTGCAACTCAGTTTTTATTGAATATAATGTTTTTTTCTTTGGTTAACACTCCACAGACATTTCCTGCAAAAAAAAAAAAAGTTTATCAAGCTAATATTTACATAATAAATATGTGCGTATGTGCATACATATGTATTAATACAAATAATTGAGAAGTCTATTCTTCTGTTTATTCATGAACAATAATTAGTAGCTGAAGTTTTTCTTCATATGACAAGTAAAACTGTAAATATTAGCTAAGGCTTATATTTCTGGCCTTTTGATGTCTTGTAGTAGAACTTGGAAAATTATCTGCAAAGTCAGAATTCGGCCTTTTGTTTCAATAAATTCTGTGTAAAAGCTTAATTATCTTTTCATTTGAAAATAATTGAAGATTTTTTATTAACACTTTATCACAGTATAGGAAATGCAGGTATTTTGTTGAAAATGATTGTTTGGTTGCTGACTGAGCTTACCTGCCTCAGATGTTTTGTGGAACATCGGTAAGCAAATGTTACATATTTGTTTAAGCAGAATTTGAATAATTCTGTGCATTAATCAGCTCACAAGCAATATGCAGTATTGGAAATATAATTGCTTTAATGGAAACATCTGATATGGCAATAGTTCTATCACTATACTAAAGCTCGATGGAACAATGCAACTCCAAAATAAAGTGGACCCTTTGGGTGACAGCATTTTCTTTGCATTGCAGAAAGATAAATTGCTCTGAGACTTCCTCTTGTAGGCTCCATTTCCTTTATTTCAATTACCAAATGTAGAACAGCAAACAGCATGAGGAGTCGATTGTTCCCTTTCCAACAAATGCAATAATGTGATCAATAGTTTCTACTGCAGTCCTTTGTGGCTAACAAAATAAGCTCACAACAATTGGAAACAAATTGTTTTTACCTTACAAATATAGTGGTTTCACACATATTGCAACCTATACACATGTAACAATAAACGTATTTTCTGTGATGAGCTGTTTCACTGCTCTACCTGGGAGAAAGGATAGCAGGAATTCAAACTTTTGAACTGTTGTGTACGAACTGTATTAATTTTTAGAAGCTGTACTTCAATACCAAAATCCCTTACTTAGCATACAGCACTAGGACAATTAAGTTGGTAAACATCAATTGAATAGCATTCAAAATGCATAAGTAGGCTATATAATTCTAATTCCAATTCCTGATGTCTGCAGCATCCTTTATCATATCTTATTTTTGCTAATGAGTAATTTTAATCTACTACTTTGAATGAGAGGAAACTACAGCATTCCATTTTGTAAATCAAAAGACATTCTGGGAAAATTAATATTGAAGTGAATGCTATATATTTCTGATAACTTGCAACTATACAGTATATAAAGAGGAACAGTTTGTACATTATGTTATTACTTCATGTGCATTCTACAAAGTCTTTTAGCATTGCTCCAAACCCTCATATGCATATTTGTGTTTTTAAATGCATTACAGAATATCTTGACATTGTATGATGACTATGTTAACTTCCAATTAATGCATGCTATCAGCCTAGATCTTCTCCTAGAACCAAAAAGAAATAGTAGATTATGTGTATAGAAGAAAATATATTAAATAGTGAAAAATTGTTTTTTCTGAAAGGCATTTCATCTAAGAATACGTTTAGTACTGGGATGCATAAATCTATTATGTCTCTCAGGTTTTAAGAGCTACAAAAAAAATCTCTGCAGATATAATATAAATGCTACTGCTGAAAGTAAAACTTCTAGTATCAGATTAATAATAAATGATACACAAACTATGTATAAAGCAGGGCATTGTCTAACATAAGCATCTATTGAAGACATCGCAGATGTTTACACATGATATGAGCAAAGCAAAGAACACTGAATGAGAAAAGCATGGACCATGCAAAATAAAATACACAGAAGCAAAAAGAAGAAAGAATGTGCAGTTAAGCTGCCAGTGATTGCCTTATTTTTTTTTATTAATGAAAATGAAAAACAGTAGTGTAAATAAAAAAGCGCACATCAAAGTGTTAATTTAGATGGTCCGTGGATCTCTACCTGTAAAGAAGAGTAACAGATAACATTTGTATAAATATAAATTATGATTTTATCACTCCATATGAAAAATGTAGACAAGAGGGTGAAATGAGCAGGACATTCATTCCTGGTTTGACACCTACATTTCTAATATACACAGGCGGCATGTAAATGGTTCATCTCCCAGGCTCCTGCTTGTAAATGTATCATCTCCAAAACCCCTACTTACACTTACCATGGGTATGAGAACTTGTCAGAGATTTGGGATGCATGGCTAAGCATAAAAAGTTCCTTGTGGTAATTAGCATAGTAAACACCTATAATCCTATGAACCTAAGAAGTCTAAGAAATCATGGGTCCATGGCTGCAAAAGTAAAATTGCAAATTGAAAAAAAAAACTAAATGTAAATGAGCGATGTAAAAACCTCTAACAATTTTTTTTTCCTCCTTGCATCCTGCTACAGTTCCCTACCCAGTGCTCCATGTCCATTGCTGGGTCTACCAGTCACATCGATTTACCACAAGGACTGTGTCAGGTAGGGCTGTGGCTTATGTGGACCTTGAGGGGATCTTGGGGGTCTGGCCATTCACATTAACTGGTGGTGGTGGGGTTTTTATTATATGCCGTACCCTGTTGCTCATCACACCATTTATTCCATATAGTATGCTCGAGGAGCAGGTTTGCAATGGGGATGTGGCATATTGCCCTGCTTCTGTGTGAGCTCAGCCTTGCCCCCACCCAATTCCTTGTTTTGGCTCATGCCTCTTTATTGTGACATTTGGAGCCTCAACCAAGGATTTTCACAGGAGATGCCCATGGGAAGCATTCATTCACCGTGGAAGGCACCACCTATCCCTCCCTCCCTGCCACTCCATCAGACAACATAGCCAATAATCAAACCCAGTTTGCCTAGAAAACAAGTCATGGCATTATCCCTGCTACACCAGTGGAGCAACCAAAAACCTCTAATAATTGTGATGGAGGTAGAGAGAGGAACCATGTCCTGACATGTTACATTTAATATTCATTTGTACCCTTCGATGCACTCTCAAAGACACATCAGAGACAAGCATGCTGCATGGGACTATTAAAGGTGGTCATGTGCTAGTAGCATGAGACAACGTAGCTCACTGCTACTTGCTCATAATGGCAAGTACATTAACTCCTTCTAGCCTGAACTTATTTAACTACTTAGCTCTCTCACCACCTGACTCTATTAGACTGAATAGCCCTTCAAGAGCACTGACTTTAACCCTAACCATAAAGTTACATACTCCTTCCTTAAAGTGAAATTCCTGGGTCATTTCCTAAACATAAAACTGTACTCCCCATCCCTACCACTGAAGTCCCTGATCAGTTCCTAAACTTAAACTCACAATCATGCCCTGACCCTTAACCTCTTCTTCTGCTCCCTAACTGTAACCCTAACCCCCCAATCCCTAAAACTAAATCGCCATGCTTCTTGCTACCTGAAACCATAATCTATACTCCTGACCCCTGTGACTCCCTCCTTATGACTGCCACACTTTACTTTCTCAAACTTGAACAATGTGTTCAGTTGAGGTGCAGCACTTGCTTGCCCAAACTCATATTTGAATTTAAAAATGAGCAGAAGCCTTAACAAACAGCAAGACATGTTAGTCCCTGGCTTCAAGATGATCTTCAAGTGCCTGAGACAAGAGCTCTGGCAGCAAAAGTCACTAAGCAGCATTTAAATGACAAGAAGCCACAAAACAGAAAAAAAAGAGGTCAGGACTAAAGTTACTGAATCAACCATTAACAAAACATCCCTATGAGAACTTTCAAGAATAATACAGTACAGGTCAAACTGGGTATCTGCATTGCCTTTACCATTATATGGTCAGTTTCAGAAAGTCAGTTTGAGTGCATTATAACTTACATGGAGTACTTATTACAGAAGCACAGACCTAAAACGAAATACTACTTCCAAAAATGATGCAAAGATACATTCATACTTGCTCTGTTGCTAACATATCATACTGTATTACATTATCTACCACTTTCCCCTTTCTAATACTTCCATTATTAAGCTTTCTCTTCTGTTTATTATTTTAATGGCTAGAACTTGCAGATGATATTACAATATCTTTTGCAATGTTATATTTGTCTATGCTATATACAAACCTGTGCCTGTTTCTAAAGAATGATCAACATGCAAGCTTTGTACATTGGTCAGTTTCTAAATGAAGTGTATCTAAGCTATTGCAATGCATTTCCTCTTGTGCCTGTACACTCACCTATATTTTGTATTTCTTCAGATATCATGCAACTGTATTTTATGTATGTGTCAAAACAGGTGTTAAATGTAAAGCTTTTTCCACCCAAGCTTTCACTGAAAAATGGTTTTATTCCAGTCAAACTTTCCTGGTAAACAAAGACAGATACATAAACAAAATAAAACTAAACATAAAATGCACACACACACACACACACACACACACACACACACACACACACACACACACACACACACACACACACTAAGCAAAATAACCCCTTCAAGATCACTAAGACTGTGACAATTTCACTGTGTGTGTGTGTGTGTGTGTGTGTGTGTGTGTGTGTGTGTGTGTGTGTGTGTGTGTGTGTCCTTCGGCTTTTCCCGGTTAGGGATCGCCACAGCAGAACTCCGGTCCGCTAATGATTGGCAGTTGATTTTTACATACCGGCTTTACAGGCCTGACACACAACCTTCAACGAAGGTACGCCCATTCACGCATGTCTCCACACAGAAGACGCTCTAGCTGAGAATCGAACCAGACAGCGTCTTACTGTGAGGCGACAACGCTACCGCAGCACCATTTTAAATTCCTGACCCCGTATTTAATCTGCATATTCTGCTGCTCAAGTATCATGATTGCATCTCTTTTATATTTTTGTTTTTATTCAGCAAGATCTGAAGAAAACACTGGAGTAAGACTAATACTTTGAGCACTAGATTTGATTACAGCATCTGAACAAAAAACTTTTGTGAAAATCTCATTGCAATATTGCAGAATTTAGAGGAGTCTATACAACTACAGCTGTTTTACCCTTCCACTGAATTGAAATTAACATGACTCTACTTCCATTGTATTATTGTCTTCTAATCAGGCTTTCCCTCAGAGCCTTGCTATTCTACATTCAGTATGAGTTTTCATTTGTTAGTCAACCTAACACATTTCCTACTCTTCTGAACAATAATCATTTGCAGTGTAAAAGATATTCCTTCTCCCTTGTCAGCAATTTTGTCATCTACACCTTTTTGCAAAATGATCATGCTACCTCATTGTCCAGCTTTTCCTGTTCACCCTTTTTGTCCCGGTTCCCTTCAATAATACACATGAGACCAACTAACATTTGATGACCTTTATTAAATTCAAACATAACTTTATTACATCATTTCAAATATTAATTATAACACAAAAACCTTGTAACCACAACATTTAAAATCCTTATAACATACACCAGGGCAGCATACCCCACACACCTTGCCCAAATAAGCAGCGTCCATACCTTCTCTCACTTATTTATCAATCAATCAAGCAGCATCCTGCCACTCACTTTTATTCCCCAAAATTATTGCATCAACCCCAACATCAAGAGGGGAACAGAAGAGGGACAAGCCTGCCCCTCTTCTCCACCCAATACCTTCCTCCATATCCATACCAACAAATTAAAAGAAAAATTGGGAGGGAGGGTGGGTAACAAGTTCACGCCAAAATGCAACCATCCTAACAGCTACATTCCTATAAAACTCCTAAATCCCACCCTACATCTATCTACATTACTTCCTCTAAAGCCCCCTTAAAAATTAACCCTTCCCTTACCAACTAAACAAGCCTATCTCTCTCTATTCCTTAAACCTAAATCCCTTCCCTACCCCCCCCCACCTCATTTAACTTTCTATACCCATACCAAAGATATCCCAGGGCAAATAAATCTGTTTGTTCCAATCCTCATTTACTAGTACTATTGTGCAGTAACACAATTCTCCTCTGTTTAAACACCTTGTAATATAGAATACCATTCTTTGCATGAGTATTTTGTATTGCTCAGATTTGGCCTGCCATTTAGGAGAAATGTGTTTAATTGCTACACTTTTCAGATAAATTAACTTCCAGGTCATATTAAGAAAAGTTACGATCAGGGTAATTTAAGTAGACACCTGCCTCTTTTTAATAACTACTGAGCTAGATACGGACCTCAAAATAAGTTTTTCAACTAAAGTTATTCTGTTGCTAGAATCTTACACTGTAGCATAGCAAATTATCTTGGATGGACTTCAAAATATTGCCAGCTTTGTGACTGCAGATCATTCACAACTGCACATTGTGCTGTAAAGAAGTTTCTGCGTATGTGCAAGGTAAGATTGTAATTTTTTCTACAGCCTTCCTTTCTTTCTTTAACACTTACTAAGGCTACATAGCAAGGTTTAGACTGTCAGTATGGAAAGCTGACAGAACTTTTGCATTGCAATGATTCCTGATAATTTTAATAATTTTCAAAATGTCGAAACAGGCACTTTAACAGAACACTTTCTTCATACCTTCTTGGCAGTGTGCCAGAAGTGCTTATTCAGAAGTATTCTAAAATCTGTTTTTACTTATAGGAATGTGTGCTATTTTTCATTAAATGCAATCACATATTTGAAGAAATATGAAAGCCTTTATGTAGAGTGCAACTAAAATGCTTCTGGTATTATTCTTAACTGTGATAGTAAAATCACATTATGACTATAATGATCCCAGCAGTGACTTTACTACATTTCTGACCTTATGAATTACAATCTACCTCTGCTCATGACACAGCTTAGCAGTAAAACAATGTCATACCAAAAAACTGAAAAGGATATAGAGTAAAACTGATTGCTAAGTAGTTCTTACTGACTGTTACAATTCTTAAAAGAGCTTCAGCCAAGAATTCACCAAATTTTCTCCTTTTTTTTTCATTTTGCCATTTTATTATTAAACTAGGCTGTATCTTTCACAGCCATAGTCATTTTGCAGATCATCAAGAAATATCTTTTGAATCTGATTTAACACAACTTAATCTCCTTTAGAATGCCAAATGTGAATCAGCATCTGCTGACCTAGCAGATGGTTAATTAATCTATTCATAGCATCTATGATTGTTTCTGACCTTTGGAGATTATCATATTATTTATGCTTTTTAGAAAGTCAGCATCAGTGCACGTACTAATTGTCATTCTAAGTGCATTACACTTTCTCCTTGAAAGGCTGCATGTGTTTAACTGACTAATGCAGTCTTTTAATTAGATGAGCCTTCCTTCCTTGCCATGGATAGTTTTACATCTACAGAGATTTCAGAAACTTCTATTCCTTCATCAGCTCTGTTGTAAAGTACTTATGGCATGCTTTGAAAGTATTTTTTAAGGCTTCAGCTAAAGAAATACTAGTATAAACTAAATTCAGGTTGTTTTTTTTCCTACCTCAGAGTACCTTGGAATTTCTAGTACAAGCTCCCTACAGTTCACTGATGATGCTGAAAAACAGATGCCTGTTATTGTATCATGCTGCTATCTCATCTGATTTCTGGCAGGTACATGAGTCATGGTCTGCTGGTTCAGAAGAAAGATTTTCAGTTTTTTATTAGTAACCGAAGTTCAGAAATAAATTTGTTATATAAGAGGCCTTGCCAAAATGAAAATGAATCAGTAGATTATTGGCTGCCCTAGCTTCATGGCTCTTTCTTTTTTCTTTTGTTTCCATTACAACGGTCTGTCTTCCGCCATGTTTCACAACACCTCCTTGGTTTTCTTGTCTGACATTCCTAGTACCACCATAGCTCATCTCTCATGGACTGGGAGACAGGTGCTCTGCAAGTATGAAAATCCTTTCTGCGAATGTTCAGGAAGTAGGCAGACGGGATATCAAGTTAACACCTGCATGGCACCCATCATAATAACTATGTAAGGCTTTTCCTGATGTCCTACTTACTATCCCACCCAATCCGCAATATACAAATGCTATCCCACCCAATCCCCATTGTACAAATGTTATCCCACCCAGTCCCCAATGTACAAATGCTATCCCACCCAATCTCCAATGTATAAATGCCATGCTCAGAGTGCAGGCTTAGAGTTTTTACTCTCCATCACTTACTTGTAGCCCAGAGCAGCAAAATCCTCTCTGGGATAACTTCAGTGCCTGTTTCTAATAAGTTCATAGGTTCATAGGTGTGTACTAGGCTAATGGCCCTGGAGTCTTTACAAGCCTAGCCCATAGACATGCTCTGGCATTGTGCCGCCTGACATTAGTTCCTAGTGAGTCTATCAAGTAGAGCCACTGGAGTGATCCCTGGGGTGAACTTTCTATTTCCCATCCACTCATCAAGATTTCTCTTGAAGTGGGCCAGTGAGGTACTCTGCTTGACATGTATGGGAAGTCTATTCCAGGGCATTGGCAGTCACCGGGTTATGAACATGTCCCTCGAGCATAATAATACTACCCTAATAACAAAGAAATACCACTAGGACTAAAACAAAGGAAAACAGTGGTGAAGGTACTATAGCAAAAAATCAAATAGGCTGATGTTTCCTCATCATTTTTTCCAGTCTCTTTATTAAAGTATATGGTGTTGTTTGAAAAAGTTAGTTTCTGATAATCTGTGCTCATGTATAGTCATCAAATCATCTGCAATTATACATCATACCATTTAAAAACAGTGGGAGGGAAATCATAAGAGTTAAAAAAAATCTGCTGCTGTAAATGCCAGTTTTGGAATACTGGTTAACTAGAAATTGCTTCATCTCCTAGTTATTTCAAAATACTAATCTTCTTTTCTTTATGCTGAGCGTCTTTATGTGGATAATATGTTCCTTCTTTAATACAAAACCAGGGGGAGACATGATGCTCCACTGCTAAAAATAATCAGAATCTAACTAAAAATGTTAGTGACAACTGGCACTAATCAAACTGAACTTTCGGATTCCCTCTTTAACTGGAGTTAGTTTTCCTGGTAATAGATGCTTTCATAACTAATATGAGAAAGAGAATAACGGACGATTCTATGCTAATGCCGGAAAATGTTTAGAAGGTGGAAAGTCAGTTGCAATATTGCCCTTATTTATTTATTTATTTATTTATTTATTTATTTATTTATTTATTTATTTTTTGGCATCCATGCTTGCCAACCATCTGGCTTTTCGACATTTACCCATTCATTCCCTCTCCAGAAAATGGACAGTTGAACCACGGACATCATCTAGGTACCCTTGACATGAACTTTTATTATATGCACTAACTACGCCACTGCATGGAGCATAAGGACTCCCCACATGTGGATGGATAATGTGTGCAGCATGACTCTTGCATCAAGCATCTATTTCTGTAAGGCCCTTTTGTAGAGTATGCACATCATTTGGGAATTCAATAATGGTTCCCAGTTTGCAGTCATCTGCAAACTTTGTTAGCTAGAGTCCCTTAGTGTTGGCCTGTACTTCAGAGAAGTAGATGCCAAACAAGAGCGGTCCCAGGACTGAACCCTGAGGTACTCCACTTGTCACTTGTCTGTAGCTGGATTTGGACTCGGCTACTTTTACAGTGTGGGTTCTGTCAGTAAGCCAGTTGGCAGCCCATTGAGTGATGTAGGGATTAATACCCAGCTTAGTAAGTCTATCTACGATTCCAGAGTAGGGGATGGTGTCAAAGGCCTTGGCAAGGTCCAGATAGGCTCTGTGAACTGCCTTACCCTCGTCCACTGCTCTGGAAACTGATTCGAAGTAGTTAATCAGGTTCAGGAGCCAAGATAGGCCCTTCATGAACCCAAACTGGGTGGGGTCCAGTGTGTGAAGGTTGCTAATGTCTTTGTTTATAAGTTCCATGATAATATGTTCCATGGCCTTGCAGATCAGGCTCATTAGACTGATGGGGCAGTAGTTCCCAGGATCCAAGGTGGATCCCCCCTTGTGGAGTGGAATAACTGTAGCTGTGCATCACTTAGTGGGCATGAAGCCTGAGGTAAGGCTATGATTAAACATGACACTTAGGTGAGGTGCCAGTTCATTTTGTAGTTCATGTAGTACACAGCTCGGGATGTCATCTGGCCCCATGGATGCTGTATTCTTAGCTTTGGAGAGTGTGTTTTTTTACCTGTGTGGCCATTATTACCAGAATTTGGCAATCTTCCGGTATTGAGATGGGCCGTTTAGGGGCTGAGAGGGGGCTGAAGTTGGCACTGAATTGATCTGCCAGGTTATTGGCAATATCCTTGGGATCAGTATATTTAATGCCATTATGTTGTAGCTAAGAGCAGATCTGAGCATTGCCATTTAGATTTGTGACATAGTTATAGAATGCCTTGTGGTTGTCTTTGGAATCTTTGGCAATTTTATTTTCTTAACTAGCTTTGGAGGATTTTATGAGGGATCTCAGCTTCTTACTGAGACTGGTAAGGGAGTGTTTTGCATCCTGGGATTTTCCTATTTTCTGCAACAGTTTCTTCCTTTTGTTGTAAAGTTTGTTTATGGTTTGTTTAGGACAGGCAAGTAGGTTTCCTGTCTCTGTTTCTCTCCTTCCTCAGTTATCCAGACAACTAATTGAGCCTTGGGCAGCTGAGTCATAAGCAGGGCTCCATACTTCTGTGTTACAGAGCCAGTAAAATCTGCCAAGCTGAAAGGTGATGCTTGAGTCTTGGGCAGCTGAGTCATAAGAAGGACTTCATACCTCTGTGTTAGAGAGTCAGTGAAAACCGCCAAGGTGAAAGGCAATGCTTGAGTCTTGGGCATCTGAGTCATAAGCAGGACTCCATCCATCTCTGTTACAGAGTCAGTGAAAATGACCAAGCTGAAAGGCAATGCTTGAGCCTTGGGTGGCTGAGTCATGAGCAGGGCTCAATACTTCTGTGTTACAGAGTCAGTGAAAACCACCAAGTTGAAAGGCGATGCTTGAAAACAATGGCAGTTAGGATGGAAGGAGAAAGAGAAATAAGAGGAAATGGTGTGGGAAATGGGAGGAAACATGTAGGAGTTAGATTACTTGAAATTCATGAGAAGATACAAGTCACCAGTTATGGAGACACAGCCATGGCTGCAGGAGAATATTCAAGATGTTGGAGGAGTAGAGTTGGGAGATACAGAACAAGAAAGAAAAAATTTCTAGAGATGTGAAAGACTGACAGAAAGATATATAGTTCTCTGGTGATATTAAAAGGCTTTGTCCTGTGTGGAAGCAGTAAATTAGAATTCATCATAGCTTGAGATATGACTCAGAAGAAAAATGTAAAAGGATAAGCGTTATTAGGTATGTGTTATTGGTAGACTGGGTAAGAGGCATGTATTCCGGCAGAAATGCAAAGAAATACAAGATGTCTGGAGAGTGTGGTGGAAGAAGGATATATTATGAATGGAACGTTGTGTTATGTATGGTGAACCAAAGGGAGAGTGTGAGAGTGGAGAAAATATTCTCATTATTTCAATAAGTGAATGTTTTGAAAATGTGATAGTTAAGAGCAGATAGAAGGTTACAACTTGGAAACATTTGAAAGATGTCATGGAAAATATTAAGTGTGTTAGAAGGGTAGCAGAAGCGGGTGAGGTAAAAAGTAAATGAGAAAGTGGTGAATGCCAAAAAATGCATCATCATCCCTTTTAGGTCATCCTCACAAATGATCACATTAATAATAAGATACTAAGCACACAACCAGTTGTGAGGGACATGGGCACCCAGGTTGATAGCAAACTGACTTTTGACCACCATATTGCCTCCATTGTATGGAAAGCTTTCGACATGGACCACCTCATTAGAAAGGGTATCTCATCCAGGGACAAGGTGGTCATAACATCCCTGCAATCTTCCCTTATAAGACTCATTATCGAGTACAATGCCCCTTTCCGCATGTACCTCACAAAACACAAGCAGCAGTTGGAGAGACCACAGAGATTCCTCACCCGGAGAATCCAGGGCCTCAAACATCTACCCTACATGAATAGACTAAAAGCTCCTTCCATTTACTCAGTTTCCTACAGACTACTCAGAGGTGACCTCTGTCTGGCATACAAACCAATCTCAGACCCCACCTTGATAGGACTGCTGCATATCCGCAAATAAAGCTCCACTCAAGTAACCCGCACGTGTGACCTCAACCTGGACTGTGACATCAATAGGACTTGTTGGTAGGACATATTTGTGTGCCAGAGACTCCCCCTTTTGTGGAATAGACTCCCTCCCCATGTAAAGCATAGTACCTCATTGAAGCTTTTTAAGCGCAACCTGGATAATTTGATGGAGAACAGAAAATATACCCTTGGTATTCCACCTGTGTCCCTGCTGAACAGTGGCATAGGGTGCTGACTTGTTGAAACATGGGCTAAATTCTTGGCTAGTCTTGTAAGGGCCTGAGGGCTAATAGCCTAGTAACGTTCTATGATCCTATGAGGCTAAGAGTGGAATAATGGGCATGTCCAAATGATGCTGGTGGATACAGACAGGATATGCAGGCTCTCCCCTGAAGGTAGGCCAGCTGAGGACTGAATTGAGAACCCAGTATTCTGAGGTGACAACAATAAAATCTGCATTACTCTGCTGCTGAGTAACCTATTTTCCTAAAATCTGGTCTCTGTTATAAAATCATAATTTTTTTCATTGTCTACAAATAATGTGACAGAAATTAACACTTCACTCTACTGGATGCATTGGTTTCCCTCTCATCTAAAAATAACAGCAATGTTGCAGATGCTAGTGATTACTTTCTGAGGTTGTCCAATAGCAATTAAGCAATCTATCAAATGAGAACAGCTGTACAAAAGGAGGTCATGCCAATGCAACTAGCAGATGAAGAAGAGGAAAAAATATGAAAAGAACAACAATCAATATCAGCAAAGTGCTGGTATTCAAGCAATGAATATGTGCCAGCAGAGATGGTAAATCACTTTTTAACCATCATTATCATCATCATCATCCATCCATTTTTCTATTTTCTACATGGGATCAGAGTGCACTTCAACTGTCACCATCTCATTCTTCATGTAATGCCACTCTTCAGTCTTCTTTGATAGTCATGCCTGAATCTTGCAGGTTTTCTGTTACACATTGCATCCATCTCTTTGCTAAATGCACTCATTTCCTCGTGCCATCTTCCTGTTTGTCCCAAATATTCTTTAGAAGAATTGAACTCTGTTATATAGAGCAGTCATGGGGACTGAAGAAGCCCCCTTTCATGTAAATACTGTTGTGTCGCAATGAAAGGAGGAGTACATTTTCTACTGCCTTTGCTCATGATCCTTAACAGCCATCACCAGCCTCTCATTTCACTGATCCATTTGTTCACCCATCATTAAGGGCAAGAGCTGGCTATGAAGAGCAATAATTCAGGTAGCCATCAGGGGGTGGTTTTATATACTAAAATGTTACATTTTTTGGCCTTCTGATCCCACAAATGCTGTGCTATGGAAGGGAGTGAGTCAGGCTGAGCATTCCCTCAGTTAAGTGAGGAATGTTGTGAACAAGCAACTCTAATCACCACTCCTGGATCTCCACAGGAAAAAGTGAACCATCCCTATGTGGTCTGTGTGAATATGCAAGCTTCCAACACCCTCAACCCCCACCCCCAAGAGAGACAAGTAGACTATGCACCTTCAATCCTGACTCGTCCAGTCTGGTAACTCCAGTACCATCACAGCTTATCAGACTCCAACCATCTTAGTCTCAGTCAGGGATTTATCCCTTTGTGCCATGAAGTTAGGTTAGAATGGAAAGGTGGAACCACAAAATCCACCAAAGGCCACAGCCAAGTTGGAATTCTGAAACAAATAACAAAATACATCATCCATTCTCTTCTCATAAAATATCTTCAATATTAAGTCCATTCATCTGTGATGTTACAAAACTTCATCAGCATAAAACATTACTAAAACCAGTTAAAGACACATAGCAGTAATTATAACATGTATAATGGAATTGTATGTCTGCATGCATTTTCATATGAGCTTTATTTACAGTGTCTTATTGCATGTACTTAACAATTGTACTTGAGTGCATTCATATAGTAACAGTTTATACATGTTATTGCACATTAAAAAAACATTAGATTTGTTATTAATTGTGATCATGCCAACATGTATTAGTAACTGGTTTAGTAAAGTTTTTATTCTGACGAAGTTTGGAAAGATTGGTATAATTTAGGTGAAAACAAGTGTTGACTCATAGGTATACACTAGGTTTGTCACCACCAGGACATTTATAAGCCTAGATGCACAATACAACTCACCCCTATTGTGTCTCCATTATCCTGGGCATCTATTTGAAGGGAGTATGTTAGTTAGGAGGTTGCTGAAGGTTTTTGTGT
The DNA here is from genome assembly GCF_019279795.1 of Protopterus annectens. Lineage (NCBI taxonomy): Eukaryota > Metazoa > Chordata > Ceratodontiformes > Protopteridae > Protopterus > Protopterus annectens. The sequence continues at coordinate 566,514,727 of NC_056738.1, read as the reverse complement.
GTATGTGTGTGGGGTAGGGTTTATTAGTTAGGGAAAATTTACTATCAGCCTCAGTTCATCAGAGACATGGGGGCCAGACAGATGGTGAATTTGTGATTTCTCATCCAATGGTCAAGGTGAGATGACTGAATAGGGTTAAGAATGTACTCTGCACTCATATGGATGGGAAGACTATTCCAAAGCATGAGGATATATATCTAGCTTGCCAGCATGCTCTAGTTATGTTCAAGCAAAGTTTAAATCGTTGCATGTAATGTTTCTGTTGTGGATATTTTGCAGATGTGCAAAAGAATCTGTTAGGGCTGTATCTAAAGATGACTTAGATACCTTAAGGTATGTTTTTTTTTTTTAGAAACATTTAATAAGTGATGCTTCTTTTATGGAAAGGAGATGTGGATTCATCAATATATCTACATAATGTTTAACCATATATAGTGATTTTATATATATATATATATATATATATATATATATATATATATATATAAATGTTCTTTATACTGAAATAGAAAAAGTTTTATTAAAACTATAACTACAAATTTACTTGTGAAAGCAGTGAAGTAAAATGCATATCATGATAGGGAACGTATGCCTATTTATATTTATTTGAATATTGTTAAATCTCAAATATTTCAGATGTCCTGGTAAATTAGTGATTAGAATGAGTTCAAAGGAGTGCACAATAATTCTGTAACAATAATTAATAATTCATTATCAGTTCAATAATTCTGATTTAAATTTGCACAGGAAGATTATACATCTAATGAAACAAAATAGTTTAAGCGGCGTTATTGAAAAACAAAGTACTGGAACTGAATCATTTTTAACTAAGAAATGTTTCTTTTTTTCCAAACCACAACTAATTCTAATATTTGAAGGTTTCCTCTTAAATAGACTATTGATTTTTACTACTGAAAATAATAGTAATTTGTTTGGTCATAGCTCAGCAATGTGTTGCAAACATGCAAGAAGCAGTTAGTTTAGCGCAAATTGCTTCACATATCTTCTCAAAGGGAGAGAGAACACCATCATTGCCCACTGATTTATATGATAACCCGCAATTGTTTTAAAGCAGCAGTGCATCTGTTAATGCCGAGGGTCTTTCTAAGATTCATCATGTGATGTTTGCTGCATGTTGGTGTATTGTGGACTATTTTGAAATGGCCATATGGTTGGGACGAAGTTCAACCATTTCCCCTTGTGCTACTGATCACTGCATAGGTTCATAGGTTCATACTAGGCTATCTGCCCTAGGGCATTTATAAGCCTAGCCAGAGTGTGTTTGGCTTTCACCACCCATTTTACATTAATTTTGCTATGCCCTTTTTCGAGGTTAGTATACTGTGCCTCTGTCAAACAGTGACACAGAGGTGACACCCGGGGTAAACTGACGATCTCCCATCCACTCATCAAGATTCCTCTTGAAGAGAGTCAATGAGGGACTCTGCCTAACCTGGGCTGGGATTTTATTCCAGAGTGAAGGGAGCCTCTGGGTTATGAATCTGTTCCTCCAGCATGTCCTATTTATTTCAGTGCTGAGGTTCAAGTCTCTCGAGTGCGTAGCTCGATGGGATTTGGATTTTCTGAGGTGCAGCATGTCCATTATTTCCGGGTTGGACATGGCTTTATACGTCAGGCACAGATCGCCTCTGAGCAGGCGGTATGCCACTGAGTAGAGCTGGAGTTTCTTTAACCGGGCAGCATACGGCATCTGTTTTAGCCCTTTGATCCTCTTGGTGAGGTACTTTTGGGGTCTTTCCAGTTGCTGCAGGTGTCTGGTAAGGTACATCCCAAAAGGGGCATTGTACTCAATTATGGGCCTGATGAGGGAAGAGTAAAGAGGCACGATGACCTCCCCTGATCTAGATGTGAATCCCTTCATGATTAGGTGGGCTATATAAAATGTTCTTCTAACCACTTTGGCCATGTGGTTGTCAAATGAGAGATTGCTATCAACTTGGATCCCCAGGTCCCTAATTACTTCTTCTGTACTTAATGGATTACCACCTATGTGGTAACTTGTGGGCACTTTGTTTTTGCCAAAGGGGATGACTATACACTTTTTGGCGTTTAGCTTGAGGCCATGGCTCTGGCACCAGTTGTCTGTTTCTATGAGGCCCTTTAGGTGGATGCTTGTGTCGGCTGGAGAGTCGATTATGGCGCCCAGTTTGCAGTCATCTGCGAACTTGGTCAGCCACAGTCCTTTCGTGTTGGCCTGTACCTCCAAGAAATATATACCGAACAAGAGAGGTCCCAGGACTGAGCCTTGTGGGATGCCACTTGTAACTGGTTTGGAGTCTGACATGGCTCCAGCAATTCTAACCATGTGGGTTCTGTCCTTGAGCCAGTTTGCAACCCATCTAGTGACATAGGGGTTTATATTTAAGCTGGTGAGCTTATCTATAATGCCTGAGTGGAGTATTGTATTGAAGGCTTTTGCGAGGTCCAGGTAGGCTGTGTGGACTACCTTCCCCTCGTCAATGGCCTTGGTGACTGTTTCAAAGAAATCGACCAGGTTTAAGAGGCAGGATCTACCCTTAACAAAGCCGAACTGGGTAGGATCCAGTGTCTGTAGGTCCCCAATATCTTTATTTATGAGGTCCATGATGATCCTTTCCATAGCTTTGCAGACCAAGCTAGTCAGGCTTATGGGGTGATAGTTTCCAGGATCCGTTGAGGCACCACCTTTGTGGAGAGGGACCACTGTTGCTGCACGCCACTCTTTGGGTACATATCCTGTAGTAAGGCTGAGATTGAACAGTAGTTTTATCTTTGGGTTTAGCTCTTCTTGGAGTTCATGTAGGACGCAGCCCGGGACACCGTCTGGTCCCATTGATGCTGTGTTTTTTGCTTTGGAGAGGGCGGCTCTTACCTGAGCATCTGAGATGTCAGGGGGGCAGCACTCTGCTGATATAGATATTTGCCCTTTTGGTGGTGGGGGGGGGAGTTTGCGCTGAACCTGTCAGCTAGGATGTTGGCAATTTCTGTGGGTTCGATGTATTTTTTGTCATTTTGGACTAATTCTGAGCATATCTGGGAATTCCCACCCAGGTTCCTAACATAACTAAAGAAATCCTTGTGATTATCCTTAGTGTCCTGTGCAATTTTTCTTTCGAAGCTGGCCTTAGACGATTTTATGAGTGCCCGTAGTTTTTTGCTAATACTGATCAGAGATGCCCTCCCTTTTTGGGATTTTGCTCTATCATGTAGTAGCTTCCTCCTTCTATTGTATAGTTTGTTTATGGCTGAGGTCCACCAGACAGGACGTCTGCCTTTGGAAGATTGGGTCTTTGTTTTATTTGGGATTGCAAGATCCATGCATTCCTGAAGGTGTTCATAGAATGCATTTATAAAGGATTCTGCAGTCTGGGCCGTATTTTCCACAGGCTTTGAAGGATTCCACCTCGGTTTTGAGGAGTGTGAAATTTGCTTTAGAGAAGTTTTTCACTGTGGTTTTCTGGGCAGGGGGTGGGGTCGGGATGTGAATATCCAGTGAGATTAGTTTATGGTCTGATCTTACCAGTGAGGGATACACTTCTGGTCTGGAGCATAGAGTCCCCATGTTGGTGATGATCAGGTCCAGTATGTTTTCCCCTCTTGTGGGAGTGGTAATAAGTTGTTCCATAGCATTTGAGTTTATAAATTCTAGGAACCTTTGGGCTAGGGTGTTGGAGTTAGAGTAATGCTCCCAGTCTATGTTTGGGTAGTTGACGTCGCCCAATATAATGGTGTTTGGAGAAACCTTCATATTTTCCAGTGTTCTCAGGAAGGCTGAGTGGGGTTCCTGGGTTTGGGAGGGTGGTCCGTAGCAGGCTATAAACTGAAAGGCAGTTTTACCCACTGTTAGTTGCACATGGATTTTCTCTGATGCTTCGTGCTATGCCACCAACCTAGAGGTGTGGGTATCTTTGATGAATATTGATACTCCCCCTCCTTTTGTGGTTCGGTCCAAGTTTTAGGGCCGAAAAGCATGGTATGAGGTATAACCTGGTAGTGCTGGGGTGCGCTCAGGAGCCTTGAACCAGGTTTCTGTTACTGCACAGATATTGATGTTCTCCATGCTAAGGAGAGTTTCGAGTGCGTGCATCTTGAGGTTTAGACTTCTGGCGTTGAGTAGCATTACTCTTAGTTTCTTATCCCTTGTGATACCTATGGAGGTGGGTTTGTCTTTTGAGCCTTGCCTAAAAAAGGCACTATGGGGGTAGCAAGAGCCTTTGCCAATATCCGAAAGCCCAGGGTGACAGGTGCAAGCCGTCCCTAGCGAAGCATCGTGGCTTGTCAAGCATGTCATCCCAGGCTGACAGGCATTGGATCCCCTTTGAATGACACCAATACTTAAGCCAATTGTTGAAATTGATCATCTTGTCTTCATATTGTGGCATCATTCTTGGTGAGGGTAAGATGCTACTCAAGGTCAGGGTCATACCGGCCTGGGCTACATGCTCAGAGAGCTCCTCTATGTCTCTTTTCATGTAGTCCAGGGAGGTACATCTCAGGTCATTCACACCAGCATGGACAATGACTGAGCCATATTTGTACTTGCCTTGGAGTGACCTGAGTGCTTGTGTTATGTGGCTGATCCTAGCGCCCGACAGGCAGCTCACCATGACCTTATCCTTGTTCAGCCTGGTGAGCAGGATGTCAGTGTGCCTGACGATAGAGTCACCTATTCACCTATTACAAGTGTATCAGGTGTGTTGTTTAGCCTTAAGGGCTGTGACTGTTCGGCACACTGGCTTTGTGAGCTATGTGTTGCACGTGTTTTGTTTTGGGGTAGCAGTTGCTTGGGTGTCTGCTTTGGAGGTCTCTGCTGCTTAGGCAGATTTTTATTTAGAGCCTCTGAGTATGTTTTTGTGTGTTTATGTGTTTGGTTTGCTGTCGTGGTAGGTCTATGTGAGACTGGAATTGCAGTGAGTGTGGTTTCCTTCTCCTGACTGGTTACGCCAGTACTGAGTTGAGAGAGCTTAGCCTCCAGTTTGGCTATATGGCTGCATCTCTCACATGTGTTGGAGATTCCCAGATTCACCAGCTGGACCAGAGAGGAGATTGACAGCTGACCTTTGGACATGCTATAATAGTATTGGGAATTCCTTTATAATTGAAAAAAAGGGCCAATGGGGAACAAGGTATTCAAGGGGAGTTTGTGAGGGTGTAGTGCTTTTAATTTTTTAGTGCTGACTTAGTGAGCAAGTGTTGGGTAACTTAAATGCAATGTGTTACAGGTAACTTAAATGCAAAAACGACAAACAGTAACTTTCTTTCAAGTGAAACAAGGAAATAAGTACAGTAAGCAATGCAGATATCACTAGGGATCCACAGAAACGCTGAAAAGCCATGTTTTAGGTGAAATTAGCATTTCAGGGAAATAAGCAAACAAACAACAAGCATACAAACAAAGCTAGATTTAGCAGACCTGGATCCAGTCTATGCTACAGAAAGCAAGGTGTACCAATTTCAGTAAGAAACAGTTCAAATATGCAGGCACTATAAGCCTTTAACCAGAAATTCCCAGCTCAGAAGGGCAGAGTCCAGCCTCTCCTCCCACAAGATAATAAAATAATATAATATAAATATTGTTGAACATTAATCTTGTTGAAATATCAATATACTTTCACAGTGTTCAAAAATGTATCAAAATTATTCTAAATTATCATTTAAAAACATATATATACATATTTATTTAATATAGTTTAATATAATAATAATTATTTATACATAAAACGAATGTTTATATGAATTGAGATCTAAGTTTTAATATACTTATTTTATTATACACACTACATACATATATATTTTTTTCTACATTGTATATATCTCACATTTAAATGAATTTATTTTGTACATTTTTCCTGTAACAGGATTTCGATTCATCATTTTTGACTTTCAAAATACGTTATGCTGCTTTATATACATATAAAAAATTTTAAAACATTTTTAACAATTTTCACTAATTTATTAAATTTATTAATATTATTATTATTACGTTTTACATACAATGAATCAGTTTTTTTAAATAAAAAATTTTTTATATATAATTTTAAATGACTCATATAAAAACATTCATATGCTTTTTTGTATTTAATTATTTATTTATATATACAAATATAAACAGTTTTATTGAGCAGATGCAATTGGTTCTACATCGAAATATCCAAAGTTACTTTCAATGGTAATCTGACTTCCTTTGGTTTTTCGTTTCTTTCACTTTAATACTGGTTGACTGTTAACTAATTAATGAAGCATTATTCAATAACAATTTGTTCTAACGAGGTGCAATTTAGTTACCTATTTTACTATATAATGAAGAAGTTAGTGCATAATTATTACTCTGATGATGCCCTGTGTTTCAGGGTGAAAGCGCTTAGTCCTTGCTGTTTGTTTCAACTATTGTGTGCGGAATTGTTGGTGCTTTTCAATAAAGGATTATTCTTAACCAGGATCCAAGGTTCGTTGGTTTACTTGTTACAAGTTTTGTGTGAGGAGGATTATCGTCTCGTTCATCTGACGGCCTGTTCGTATCCTGGTGAGTCGTGTTCAGAGCCCAACAACGTAGCTAAGGGCTACGTATCTGATGACAACGTTTTTTGGTCAACAAGATTTTCCGCTGTTTTAGAACCTTGTTCATTGACAGTTTCAATTGTGCGATCTATACTATAAGTGTATCATCATACTACCATACAGGAGAACTGTCGTACGGCACCTTGTTGATTTTCGAGAAAAGCAGTACTGAATTTTCAGGGGCACTACTGAAATCTTAAAGTACACTACCAAACGCACTCCTTTATAGCTTTTGTAGCTTACACTACTACTGCCGGTGACTAACAATTTCTCGGTTGGAATACTTGTCAACTATAAAGATTCCTAACAATTAAACTCACCATTGGCAGTTGTAAAGCACAACTTAAACGTGCTAATCTGTTACACAAAATATTTTTTATTGCATTCCGGTTTCATTTAAAAGGTGCATCCTTACCATCTGTGTAGCATCACACTACCTTACAGGAGAACTGTCATACGGTACCTTGTTGACTTCCGAAAAATTAAAACAACAGTTTGAACTATCCTGTTGTATTCAATTGACTATTATTGGTCAACAGACTTGTGTTTTGTTTTATTATTGTGTTACTTTTAAAGGCAGTACTGAATTTTCAGGGGCACTATTGACATTTTAAAACAGACTTTTAAAACGCACTGCCAACTTTTTGCTTTTGCTCTTGCAACACAAATTGTCTGTTACCTGGGTGCAACCTTACGGCTTTAGATCAACGCTGTTTAAAATGAATATACAGCGTTTATTACAAGAGCACCTAGACATTACTAACAAACTAATCAAAACCTTGCACGAACAATTACAAAACCCTACAGTGGAAGGTGAAGTTATTATAACAGAATCACAAGAGCAACTTTTCACGTTACACTCTACGCCAAATACTAGCGTTCACAGGCTGGTAACTGGGCAACAATCAATAAGTCCACCAAATAATGGCGTAACATTAGGTAAAGACGAAGTTAATATTCCACCTCGTACCAACAGGACAACCAGATCTCATCTCAATGAAGAACGGAATCCAACTGCGCGAATTGGTTGTCCACACATCAATCAAACATCTAATATGGATTTGGATCATTTTCTTATGGCCCCATGTTTAAATAAGAGACAACCTATTATTTCCAGAGATATGGGCACGCTGAATACTCAATTTGTAGAATTTGAAAAGACCTTAAGAACTTTCAAATCACTTCAGATGGACAATGTGTTCCTGGAACGATCTCTGGAGTTAAAACAAGTACCAAAGGGGCTACGTTTGTTCAAATTACCACATGGGTTTCAAGAAGGCACAGATACATTAACTGAATTATTACATCTTTTTGATAGAACTGGATTTGAACTACTAAGACTGATTATACGTAACAACAACGACAGATTGAATGTTTTAAAAGAAAAACTAAATATTTTAGATAGTAATATTAAAGCTGATTTGTTGTATGAGCACAATAAATTTAGGCTAGAAAATGTTTTTAAGGATATTGACAGGTATATTAACAAGGGCTTGGATATTAAAAACAACAAAATTGAAAGAGATACTAGGGATTATAACAATAACAAAGCATATACCCATTTTAGGGAATACAAAAATATGCAAGCTAACAATCGACAAGTTATGACTAATAGACAAGAACTAAGTCCCAATATGGATTATGTTAGGACCAATCAGGTCGATTTTAATTTTAATCACAATGATGAAGCACAACCTGTTTTTTTTGAACCCCCATCTTTGAGGAGATCGGAACGAATAAGAGAGCAACAGAGCAACCAGAATCAAGTTACACACAGACATTACAACAATCAACCATACAGAACTCATTCATGGCAGAGATAGCCATAATTAATCATAACCACATAGAAGTAGTTTCTGAGAAAATTGAGGATACAAACAAAATTGAATCACTTTACCCCATTTTAGATACACAAACTATTAGAGGTTACCCAGTGTTAGAGAAGAGTGTAACAGATAATGACATGGAAATTTTACTAAACACAGATATGCAAGATTGCTCTGTCTCTTCTTTTTCGGGTTTTAACTTGTATAATTTTACAGGACAAAAATTTGATGTTAAATATATTCAATTATTAAGTAAAGGCTTTACCTTTATACCTACTTATAGGTTAGATGTAAGTAAGGTTTTGACAAATCTAAAATTATATACAAGACTTTTAAATTTGAAAATATTTTTCCACAACACAGGAGATCCATTTCAAAGTAATAGATTTTTGACTTTGAAACGTCACAGTACTTTCATACCCCCACAAAATTGTTTCATTCAGATTTTTGAAAAGTTATGTGAATCCCACATCAGAAGAATCATACAATTCAATAATACTGGTATTAGCAATATGACACCTTCAGAGAAATTTTGTCTTAAGGAACTTACTGACACAAACAAATACCGAATCATGAAACCAGACAAAGGTGGGGGTGTGGTCATTATGCACAATACTGATTACAATAACAGAATATCTAAGATGTTGGAAGACAATGAAACATACCAAAAAGTTAGTAGAAATGAGATTAATCAAGCTTACACTAAGATCGATTGGTTGTTTTATGAACTTCTAATGGATGGGAGAATAGATCAACAAACTTATAATTTCATCTCAGTTGATTTTCCAATTACCCCATCTATATTTGGGATTCCCAAGATTCATAAAAACATGAACCACCCTCCTTTCAGACCGATAGTGTCAGCCAAGGGATCTAAGACAGAACCATTGGCTGCCTATATCGATTTTAAGTGTAAGCCTATTATGAATTCTATTCCATATATCGTAAAATATTCTTGGCATTGTCTCGATATCATCAGGCAATTTATGACCACCTTTGATTTTAAAACAGAATTTTTAATGGTGACTGTAGATATTGTTAATTTATTCACGGTAATTCCTCATGAGCAAGGATTGGAGATGTTTGAAGCATGTTTAAATAAATATAATCAAGACAATACTTCTGAAAACCGGTTACTCACCGAAATGTTAGAATTAGTACTAGAAAACAACTTTCTTTCATTTAACAAAGAACTTTTTAGACAAATCAAGGGGGTTGCCATGGGGGCTAGATGCGCCCCCATTTATGCTAATTTGGTCCTTGCTCATTGGGAGTCAGAACACGTATTTACAAGCATTTTTTGGAAAAAAAGTTCTGTTATATCTACGCTTTTTAGATGATATCCTAATTTTTTGGAATGGAACTGAGGACGAATTTAATGCAGTTATTAATTTTTTGGGTAAAACAACAGGTTTTTTAAGATTTACTAGTCATGTCTTTGTTAATAATGTGAATTTTTTAGACATCACGCTATGTTTGGATGATAACAAGTTTCACTCAGGGATTTACAGAAAGAAAACCTACTCGAATTCTTTTTTACATTTTGAGAGTGCCATCCTATGCATCAAAAAAAGAATTTAGTTAAAGGACAAATGGTGCGATTGTCTAGACTAGTGAGTGATGAATTAAAATTTGAAAATGAATTAGATACACTTATAAATATGTTTTTGGCTAGAGGATACCCGAGGAATTTAGTTCAAGAGATGAGTAGGGAAATTATAATCAAAAGGAACACATTATACAAACCCATCATTTCCATGTCGACTAATATTACTACAAACAAGAACCAATCTACTTCAAGACATGACACTTTCATTTTACCTTTCAACAACTGTTCTCAACAAATAGTTACTGCTATGCAAGAAACCTGGACTAGCATTTTAGATCTAAGTCAAGACTTAAGAGATATATTAGGTAACTCAGTTAAAATAACTTTTAGTAGAGGTAAAATTTAAAGAATCTATTTGAACAGCACAAGAACTATGAAATGTTTAAAAATTCCAACATGAATAAATGTGGAATGTGTCATGTTTGTAGATTCATCAATGATGGCCCTTATTTGTATATTCATAATTATGTTAAGACAATTACATGTCCAGGATTGTGCAATTGCAACACAAAAATGGTTGTTTATGTTGCAACTTGCACTGCATGTCATGCATTTTACATAGGTAAAACTATAAGAAAACTCAAGCAAAGAATTAGTGAACACTTACGAGATATAAAGAACAAAAAAACAACCAGTGCTTTATACAACCATTGTATTATTTGTTCCAATTTCAAAAAATTTATATTTTTTATTATTGATAGAATTTTTTATCAAGAAAGTAGTGGTGGTGATGAAAAGATGATCTTAGAAGCAAAGGAATGTTTGTGGCAATTAAGATTAAATGCCACAGCATTGCCTGGTATTAATGAACAAATTTCAATATCTAGTATATTAAAACTTAGATCTCAATTCATATAAACATTCGTTTTATGTATAAATAATTATTATTATATTAAACTATATTAAATAAATATGTATATATATGTTTTTAAATGATAATTTAGAATAATTTTGATAAATTTTTGAACACTGTGAAAGTATATTGATATTTCAACAAGATTAATGTTCAACAATATTTATATTATATTATTTTATTATACACACTACATACATATATATTTTTTTCTACATTGTATATATCTCACATTTAAATGAATTTATTTTGTACATTTTTCCTGTAACAGGATTTCGATTCATCATTTTTGACTTTCAAAATACGTTATGCTGCTTTATATACATATAAAAAATTTTAAAAAATTTTTAACAATTTTCACTAATTTATTAAATTTATTAATATTATTATTATTACGTTTTACATACAATGAATCAGTTTTTTTAAATAAAAAAATTTTTATATATAATTTTAAATGACTCATATAAAAACATTCATATGCTTTTTTGTATTTAATTATTTATTTATATATACAAATATAAACAGTTTTATTGAGCAGATGCAATTGGTTCTACATTGAAATATCCAAAGTTACTTTCAATGGTAATCTGACTTCCTTTGGTTTTTCGTTTCTTTCACTTTAATACTGGTTGACTGTTAACTAATTAATGAAGCATTATTCAATAACAATTTGTTCTAACGAGGTGCAATTTAGTTACCTATTTTACTATATAATGAAGAAGTTAGTGCATAATTATTACTCTGATGATGCCCTGTGTTTCAGGGTGAAAGCGCTTAGTCCTTGCTGTTTGTTTCAACTATTGTGTGCGGAATTGTTGGTGCTTTTCAATAAAGGATTATTCTTAACCAGGATCCAAGGTTCGTTGGTTTACTTGTTACAAGTTTTTTGTGAGGAGAAATGTACAGACATACCTAAGCCCATCACTTATAGACAAATCCGTAATGACTGCAACCTAAACCCCCAGGATCTAAACACTATTCTAAAACAATGTAAATGGGAGCCACTGCTTTCCCTTGATTTAGACCAGGCAGTTGGTCAGTTTAATAGCACCTTCATTGATGTCCTTAATAGAGTCACCCCTATCAGGAAAATTAGTGTCAAGACTAACTATGCACCATGGCTAAGTAGGGAAACAAAAGCCGTATTGAAGTCCACAGATAAGGCCTGGAAAATCTGGAAGAGGAATAATACCATCCAAGCCAAACAACACTACCAACAGCTTAGGAATCATGCCAAAATACAAACTAAACTTGATAAACGGAACTACTTTCTTACTGTACAAACAAAACACTCAAAAATCCTCAAAAGTTTTGGCAAGCTATGTTGTTGTTGTGTCTTTCGGCTTTTCCTGGTTAGGGGTCGCCACAGCAGCGCTCCGGTCCACTAATGATTGGTAGTTGATTTTTACGTGCCGAGTTACCAGCCCTGACAAACTCCCTAATTAAACCAGGCAAAAGTACTACTCCAGCTCCCAACTCCACCAATGACAACATGGACATAGCTTCTCAATTTAATCACCACTTTGCAGAATCTATAATGGCACTATCCAGCTAATTGTCCAAAAACAACCCTTCATATATCCCAGCCAAGTGTCTGGATAACATTCCCACCCTTACTCTCTCACCTGTTCCCACCTCTAATATTAATATAAAAAAACTACTTTTGAAATTAAAACGTCCTACCCTTGCAGCTGATAATCTACCCGCCAACTTCCTAAAACTAACTGCAGATTCATTATCCTACCTCGTTTCTATCCTCATAAACCGCTCCATAAAAGAATCTTACATCCCTTAATTGTGGAAAGTGTCTTACATTATCCCTCTTCATAAAGGTGGTAATTTCCTATACTGTCTCCCTTCTCCAAGCTGCTAGAAAAGTGTATTCAGTCTCAAGTCATCTATTTCCTGAACACACACAAACTCCTCTCCACCACGCAACATGGGCTCTGGCCACACCACAGTACAACTACTGCTCTTCTCTCATTTACCAATCTAGTAAACCAACACAAAAATTACTATAACTATGCATCTGCTATATTTTTGGATCTATCCAAAGCATTTGATATAGTCTCACAGTCCCTATTATTAGATTCACTAGCATCCCTATCATTTGCCCCTTCTACTATTGCCTGGTTCAGGAACTATCTAGCTGATAGACAACAATCTGTCCAATGGTAAGGGGCACTATCTCCTCTACTTTCAACTTTCATAGGTGTACCTCAAGGCTCAGTACTGGGCTCACTTCTGCTTTCTATCGACACTAACAATCTACATACCTCCACCTAGCATGCCCCACTCATATAGTACGCAGATGATTTGACTTTAATCTGCACAGCCCCCTCTTTTTTTATTCAACAACAACAGACCCAAGAATCCTTTAAATCTGTGGAAAGTTGGATCACAACTATCCAACTCATCCTTAACCCTAATAAAACTAAATTGCTTTTACTTACCCCCAACAAATCAAAGTCTGCTCCTCTTTCCTTTTCTATTACTTCCAAAAATGGTACTATCATTTCTCCTTCTGCCCATACCAAACTCCTCAGTGTTGAGATTGACAAAAACCTTCTCTTTAATGTTCATATCTCTCAAACCATCAAAAACGTTCACAAAAAATGGTCTCACTATACAGACACAAAAACTTCCTCTCAGATCAAGCATGGATCACCCTAGCCCAAACTCACCTTTTGTCCACACTAATTTATGCAGCACCAATTCTTACCTATATCAGAAAACTTGACCTTGACAAACTTGAGTCATGGTATAATAATATTGCCAAATTTGCTAACAACGCCACCTTCAGATCCCATCATTGTCTAGCTCTAAGAGACATAAAATGGTTAGAATTTCTGCAACTACTAAATTACTACAGGTCTATATCATAAAACTGAACGTCCACAACCGTGAACACCTAATGAGCGACACATAAATGCCAAATTATGAAAGAAGCGAACCACGTAAATATCGAAAATTGGAATGCTGAACACAGTTTAAACAAAAACGCCACACAGGTAAGTAAAACATACACAAACAAACTTCATTAATCACATGTTTGTAGGGGGTCAAGCCCCCCTGCATCCCCCCACACCCCCCTACTTATATATACCAACTGCTTCGACACAGGGTCAGATGCCTCCACCCAGTCAGCAGGCTCTGCACAATTCTGTCCCTGACTCTAGTGCTAGACCCAAAGTGCTATCATTGTTGAATATGGAACATTTTTTACCAATGCCAGTGAAGGCACGTACAACGTCTCAAACGAGGTCAAACAGTCGGGGTCGACGCAAGAGGAAGTATTCAGGGGAAGGCAGCAACATGCATCGATGAACCAGGAGATGAATAGTTTAGCATTTAATTTGTCTAATCATACTTTAACCTCCGCTAAGTCCTCTTTATTGGATAAAGGGTTATCTTTTGTCCCTTCAACAGGTATTGATGTGACTGTTTTGCTCACAGACTCGTGGGTGTTTGGGCGTAATGTTGTGCTGGAGCTATTATATCTGAAAGATTCTACTGAACGTGCTGGACATGGCTGTTTGAGATGCAAGAGTTTATATAACCCCATTCTACCGGCACATGTTGATTGTTTTATTAAAACCTGTGAGAGGGATATATATGAGCTATTTTATAATAAGAATGTATGTAGATGTTCTTATTTTAATTTGAATGCTGGCCAAAGGGAAGCTTTGTTGTCTCTACAGAATTATGCTGATGTGACTATTAGACCAGCGGACAACAGTGGGGGGATTGTGCTCATGAATTATATTGATTATGTTGATACTATGTATAAGCTGTTACAAGATGCAGAATCTTATGTTGCTATAGATATTGTACGGTTCACGAATATTGTTAGACAGGTCCAGGATAACTTGAATGATTTATTAATGTGCAGGCAAATTGATCATGAATTATACTTTTATTTATGTGTGAAACATCCATTCATTCTACACATAAAGGACCTACCAAAAGTGCACATATCCCTGAGTTCACCTCCTATGAGGCCTATTGTTGCAGGTGGTGGATGGGTGACTGAAACTATGTCAGTTCTTATAGAGAAAAAACTGGGACCCATAGTGAAAGGAATATCTACTATTTTGAAGGATACCATTCAGTTGTTAGATGATATAGATATATACACTAGAGAACCTTTGCCTCCTGGATGTATATGGGTAACACTTGATGTAAAAATGTATTTACATCTATACCCAATGAGTATGGCCTAGAAGCTATAAGGGACATTTTGAATGGTATAGATATAATGGGAAACAATGTAATACTGTTGTGTATGCTGCTGGATATGATTCTTTCCAACAACATTTTTATGTTTGATGGTCAACTTTATTTGCAGCAATGGGATGTCGCTATGGGCACCCCATGCGCAAATTCTTACCCTAATTTAGTTGTATATTGTTGGGAAAAGAGGTTTTTGTTTGATTGTACCCATTATTCACATGTCCATCTATTCAGGCAGTTTGTTGATGACATTCTTTTGTTTTGGGATGGGGAACACTCTGACTTATGTGAGTTTTTGACTATATGGAATCCACAACTGACTTTTTCAAATTCACAATGACATCTTCTATGACTATCGTGGATTTTTCAGATGTCACCTTATGCAAGAATGATTCCGGAAACCTTCTTGAAAGAATAGTCTACTGGAGTTTGGTAGTATGCATCCCAGGTTTGTTTTTCCCAATATAGTGAAAGGGCAATACCATAGAGTTAAAAGGATATGTAAGGACTCCAATGATTTGAATATTCAAGTGGATCTTTTTGATCGTCTGTTTGAGGACAGGGGATATAGTAAGCCCATATTGGATAGAGCTAAGACTGAGGTCTTTGATAATCCCAAATCATCAGGGCATGGTATAGGCAAATATCCCAGGGGTAATAGACTTAGCTTTACAATGACTTATGCCAATGACAATGTTGTTATGATGGAAATCGTCAGGCGTAATTGGCATGTACTTACTGTAGCTCCTACTACAGCCAATATAGTTGGGGAGGCACCATGTTTTGTCTATAGAAACAGTTTAAATCTGAAACGACTGTTGTGTAAGGACAAAGTTAAATATGCTGGAGATGCCATGAGTGTGAGGGATTTAAGACTTGGCACTTTTCCTTGTGGACACTGCAATATGTGTAGTGTGATATCTATGACACAGTTTTTCAGTCACCCTGTCCTGGATTTTAAGTTTTCTCCTAGGTTTAGTGCCACCTACAACAGTAGTAATTTAGTATACCTTGCCAGCTGTACGTGCTGTGATTGCTTCTATGTTGGCAAGACATCTAGGAGGTTGAAGGATAGGATGTACAATCATCTTTATGACATAAAGAACATGAATTTACAGAATGCTTTGGCAAAGCATATTGCTGTTTATAATATGCATAGCTTTAACTTTATAGTTTTATAGCTTGTAAATAAGAATAAGAGAGAGGGTAATCTAAATAACCATCTGGAGACCATTGAGCTGAAATGGATTTTTAGACTACGTGCCCATGTTCATCCTGAGCTTAATAATTGTGTCAGTATAAAACCTGCACTGGAGGCATGGCCCCTTAAATGATTAAATGAATAAATAAACAAACTGGTAATTAAATAAATAAGGAAACCAACCTCTGGTTGATGGGTTCCTATGCCTTGCACTTTAAAGTTGTTTTAGTTTTAATTGATTTAATTGGTTTTAATTGGTTTTGTTTTAATTGATTAATTGATGCTTGTTATCTTGGTTAATGGTCAGGATATACTGTTATTTAAACTGTGTTGTTTGTTCCCTTTCTGAGATCTGATGAAGTGTGAGTTATTCATGTGAAAGCGCTTATCCTGTTTTTACTTTGTGAATAAATACTGGATTTTAGAGCCATGGTGGTCCTATCTTGCTGTTTTTGCTTGGTTATATATACCAACTCAGAGATCGCACTACAGTGGGGAAAAAGATATATTTCCTCTTCCTCACAATCACCCTGCTGGCCATGGGAATATATTTGGCGTTCCGTTTTTTGACATTTACGGCCTTCATGCTTTTCGTACTTCGACGTTTATGTGTTGCTCATTAGTTGTTCGCGGTTGTGGATGGTCGATCATCTAATATAGACCCAATTACCACCAACTGGTTACTGCCTATAACATTCTGAAGTATCCTGATAAAACCCCATCACTAAGTCAATTACTTACCTACTATGCAACAAATCACACACTCCGTTCTAGTGACATATCTCTTCTCTGCATCTCTAAGGCTAATAATACCGCTGGAAAAGCACTATTCTCCCTCACTGTTGCTAAAAACTGGAATAAACTCCCCCTATCACTGACCTCTATCCCCACCACCTTGCACTTCAAAAACTCTTTAAAATCACATCTCATAAGCACCTGGCTTTGCCCATCCATAACCTAAAAACACTGCTTAAGCTCTGTGAAAAGTTGAAAGGCTTATTATTTGACTAATGTAAATGCTACAGTTGTTTATCCCTTTAACATAGGTATTTCATTTTAACATGATGTATGTCATAGATTATAGGTTCATAGATTAGTACTAAGCTAACTGCCCTTGCGAGCCATTTTAAGCTTAGCCAATTATCCCTTGTGAGACTCAAACCCTGCACCTTGTGCTTGTAAGGCAAACACCTTAACCATTAGGACACCCTCCCAACCCTTCTCAATGTTAAATGTATTTAGTCTGTTCAACTCCTGAGTTTATCCTGTCTGTTTTATATTTCTGTCTTTTTAGCTGGATTTTGCTGCAATAATGTGTTAGTGTCCTTTTTTTACTACTATGTATTAAATTCTAGTATTTCTGTTAATATATGTGGAGCTTTTCTCCACGGGCCTCCGCTGTAAATGGACCTGGTCTAGTCGGATTGTCGCAGTTAACAAATGTAAAATAAATAAAATAAAAATAAATAAATTAGCAAGAAGTGGCAGATATTGATAGTTTCACAGCATTTTAAGAAATTAGTTTCTGTCGGGTAGAAAGCCTGCATCTGTCTTCAAACATTCAAAGAAATTAAAGCAATTAATTTGATATAAGAATATTTATATAGAAAAAGAAATTGATAACAAAATGGACACATTTCAAGACTTTCTGTAGTTTGTCAGAATACAAATATCTATTCATCCTATAACCAGAAATAGTATGTGTATAGATTTTTTTTCTTTTGCTTATTGCAACTTTATGTTTATTGTTTATGTGGCAGAAATTGCACAAATAAGATCCTTGTTTAGTGTTATGACAGGCATATATAGATCAAGGACAGGGTTATTGGGTACATTTCAAAAATAAGGAACGCTGGCACAAATACATTAAAAAACACAAAAAATAATTATGATCGTAAGCATGTCTTTACATTTCCAGAGCTATATATAGCACACTGTAATGATACAGCAGTTGAGAATACAGATGAGCTGAAAAAATATGAATGGATTTTGTGTCACTCTGACAAGTTCTATGGCTTAAATGACAATATATACCTGAAGCCAGTCTTGAGGAAACATGACTGGTTCAAAACTTAATTGACCTATCATGTGTCTTTTCAAAACTATTTAAATTACATCATGTTTGCATTTTTTACAACTTGAAAAAAATTGCATTCAGCAAAAAAAGGTAGCTGAATTTTATATTGATAGTTTGCTACTATGTCAGTAAAGGTCTACAGTATCTGTAATCAGCTTTTTGTTTTTTTTGTTACAATAACTCATACTGGTGTAAACATACCTGCTGCATTTTTTACTAATCTAAGTAAATAATTTCATATCAGCATTTTAGTGCTTAGATCAAGATACTTAATGAATGATCCTGTACTGCTTCTGGCAATTCATGATATGTTCATTGATGATTGTTAAGTATATGCAGTTTTAGCTTTGAGCACAAAAATATCATGATTCATTATTACTTATATTATAAAGGGATTTAATGAACAATAAAAAATATACCCCTGGATTCATGAAGCTTGCGCCAGGCGCAGGCCTAGCGTAGGTGATATAATGCCAAATATGGCCACCGAGCGATTCAGGTACGATCCAATTCCACGTGCAAAACCAGTGTATGCCAGATCTGCGCAGCCCTCAGCTCAGGTATGCTAATCACCCCATGTGCAGTACTGCACCATGCAAATGAAGGTACATAGCGATTCATTAAGTGGTGCAGGCGTAGCGTAAGCCCACAGAAATGTAAACCAAAAAAAATGGTTTACATTTCTCCAAACAGAGCATCGGAGCTATGAAAGCAGACCAGACTCATGTATTACAAAGTTAACATATACCAATGGCTAAATATACAGCCAATGGCATAAGAAAAGATGCACAACACCTAAAATACAACATTTAATGTCATGTCGACAGTAACGCAAAGTACAACCGCAGGGCATGTGTGCGCAAATGGGAACACAAAGAAAATATATACAAATGTCATAAAATCGCAATGTAATACAAATCATGATTTCACCATAATACTCAATGGTATGCATGGTACACCACAACCAAGTTGCAAGGGTTGCTAAGGGTCTGTGACAGTGTTCGGCGTGGTCACTATGAATTAGTAGTCAATGCTATGCAAATGAGGCAAGTGATAGTGAATCGCAAACGTCCCGCCGGACTAAGGATGTACCATACGGCACAGCGCTACAACACTGAGGGGTGGTTTGGAGGTATACATGACATCAGCAGTGGGGTGTGCTACCATAGCTGTAAGCACATTGGAACAATGCAAATCCGGCCTGCCCGTTGCTAAGCAAAGCTGCAGGATAGGGCTGGGGATATAGGTATAGCATCGTTTAGCTGAGAGCACATATGGTGCCCGAAAGCGCATGTGTACGTGGATGAAAACGTGCCTGAAACCCGGTAAGCGGACACTTGCGCAGCGCACCATTGCTCAAACAGGAAGGTTAGGGGAAGAAAATAAGGAAATGCCACAGTAGAGTAAGTGAAGTACAACTGAGCAATTAACACCTATTAACTCACAGTGGGCAATCGACTGCAGCTAACAAGTCTGCTCGCAGCAACCTGCAGAACAGGATAGGGGAGGTGTCGGATTGCAAAGAAAGGTGAACTGTCATAGTAGAGCAAAGCAAACCTGCAGTAGATCGGCCATAGAACACATTTTGCAAGATAAGCCAGGTTTTGAAAAGTACAAAAGAAAGCAGGCTGCTGGATGCATGCCAGAAAATGGGAGGGGAAACGTTAAGAAATGTTAAGGGAAGGGCAAGAGGTAATCCATGGCAGCTAAATGTAATTCAACACCAAAGGCACCACAGTAGCAGTACCTGTGGTAAAACACATAAGATACCCTGTAGCTCCGATTGTACATACACACCCTATGACATCATCAGTGTTCACAGCACAATAGTATAAAGTGTGAAGGCACCTCACACACGCACCTGTGTATTCTCAAACACTGCACCATCGGTGTAAACAGACGGGGAAGTTTTACAATGTACATGTTGGGAGCTGCCATAGCTGTGATTCATCACCATGTGTTAGAGACTGATGGTGTTGTGAAGGATGATGCTGACAAACACTGCAGGCCCCAGAGGAGGAGAAGAGTGTTCAGACCAAGGGTAACCTACCAGGGGCTACATGATCTGGAGATAGAAGAGCATTACAGGGTGGACAGGGACATCTTACAGCAAATAGATGAGCTGTGCCAGCCCCGCCTGAGATCCAGAAACAACAGAGGGGAACCCATCCCAGTGGACACAAAGGTATGTGTAAGCTTGCGAGTACTAGCCACAGGTACCTTTCAAAAGCCAACTGGAGATATAATGGGGATCTCACAGGCATCAGCATCCAGGGTACTACACCAGTTCCTGGATGCCATGTTACCACATGCCAATGAGCATATATACTTCCCCCAAACTCAGGAGGAGTTGGCCAGCAATATGTGTCTCTTCCACCATGTAGCACACTACCTGGAGGTACTGGGTGTGATAGACTGCACGCACATACATACCAAGTCACCACCCGGTGAGCATGGTAGGCGCTACATAAACCACAAGGGATACCACTCCATCAACTGCCAGGTTGTGTGCAATGCCCAAGGCATTATCATGGATGTGTGTGCTGGCAGCCCTGGAAGCTACCATGACTCCCACATCTGGCATGCCTCACAGCTGTATCAGGTATTTGTCAGGGGGGACATCCCACATGGCCAACTTGTGGGGGATGCTGGCTATGCACTGGAGCCATGGATGATAACTCCCATCAGAAATGCACACACACCCATGCAAGAATGCCATAATGAGGCACATACACAAACCAGAATCATCATAGAGCGTGTGTTTGGGATGCTGAAATCACGGTTTCATTGCTTAGACATATCTGGTGGAGCCTTGCAGTACTCTCCAGGCACGTGTGCCCACATCTTCATAGTATGTGCAATGCTACATAATATGATCCTGTAGAAACAGCTGCAGCAGGGACATAATGGTGAAGGCCCTCACAGCCCACCGCAATTGCCAAGGCCATTACAGGCACAGAGGGATTCAGACCATGAACACCCTGTGCCAGCCCCAGTAGGCAGACAGAAGCGTGCCCAATATGCCCATGCCTTGGCAAAGAGGGAACGTATAGCACATACACTGACAGTGTAGGCCCCTACGGACTGACACACCTCTCCACCTGCACACACAGTAAACTGGATGGCACACACACATGACCACCTGTAAATTGTAATGTATAGGTGGCCTACTGTGTGAATCCTACATAGGCAGCCCTCAACCATTGCACACACAACAGCTATTGGAACAAGGAATGTCAACACCTGAGCAGTACATGCACCTAACAGCATATGTTGATACTGTATGTATAGGTTCCTAGGTACATCGGTAGGTACATGCCCGATTGTCAGAGGCCATTCATCAACCGAGGCAAACAGTGTCTGCTGTCACCACCACATTGATTAACCAACTGTCCCTCAGTGGAGCAGAGCCAATTGCGGGATCCATGTGTGTAATCACTGTTGTCCACATACTCAGCATGGATTCCCTGGTGTGTTAATGAGGGGCTCCATATAATGTAATCAGGGATGTAGTGGCAAAGCATGGGGAGTACTCATGAGAGGTATCTGTTACCCCAGCATGCTCCACCTATGGTTGTGTGAAGGTGTAGCACATTATAGTGTGTGGCTCACTGTGACATACATTCCCAATGCTGGTGCACAGCCATTAAACATCACTTGGACATACCATTAATAGGTCTCATCCATATGTAAACTAACTGAGTTACACATTTGATTGCAGTATGGAGTAACAGCCATAGTACAGTCCACATACAAAACACCATAACGCGTGTACAAATCCCAGATGCCCAAGTGGTAAATGCACTGACTGTCGTGCATGTTCCCGGTTCCACGTCCTGCAAGGAACGTTACGTAATCCCAAAGGCACGAATAATGGATGTTGGATGCAAGTCATCACATCAGGTTTAGCTCATGTTAGTGGGATTATGCGTTGGCAAGTGCTGGTAAGCGTCGTTTAAACATGACTATACGGATATGCGCGAAACAGGGCTAAGCTTTGCTGAATATTGCACAGATCACGGTCAATGATGTCCAGAACAGGTGAAACTAGCATTATTCACCCCTGTACTAATAGTACCTGCTCTGAAGGATAAAACGACCACTGCCAAGAGTAGAACACTCAATCATGTACACAATCACCTAACACTAAGCTACCCGAGATGTACCAATGGCAGGTGTGTATTGTGACAGGTTAAAACACAAATGTGCGGAGTCCAGGAAACAGTATACACCGCCATGTACACAACGAAAGGTGTGTTCTCCCTCTCACTGTCTCTCTCTCTCTCTATATATATATATATATATATATATATATATATATATATATATATATATAAAATAGAGATAGAAAGGGTGATAGAGCGATATATGTTGATATATACGGATTCACCTATATCTGCAAATATATAGATAGATCAACGACATGTACACAACCATGAAGGTACATATAAATAGGATACTGCCAACTATCGAATGTGTCACATACCGACACGCGTAATCACGAGGCTTAAAGACCGAAAGACCACAGTACCAGAACAGTAGAACTGCATGTAATATTATCACAATGTTAAGGGACATTTAGTTATCGCTGCCAATGCTGCGGTCCAGGTAGGTACTGTGTTCAACTGTGATTGTGATTGCTGTACTCTGTGTATGTGTGTGTAGAGGGTGCCGTGTGCATTTCAGTGGGACTGTAATGTGTGTTTGTGTTTGCATCGTGTGTCTGTTAGTGCTAACTCGGAGGTAGATCATTACGGTAGGTGTGGTCATAGCTGGCCATAGGCATACGGTTACCACCTGTCCCAGTTTAAGAGAGACAGCCCCTCCCTAGGCAGTTGTGTCCTGACAAAAAATATTAAAAAGGGCAAATGTCCGAGATTGTAGGACATAATTATGTCCCATATATTATGTAATAGTTGCATTAAATAGTAATTCCTGTATCTAAAATACATAAATGTTGCATGAAACATGATAAGTAGCTAAAGTGCTACAAGAATAAGTATGTATTTAGGATAAAAGTATGTTCTATCCTGTGTACTGACCGTGGGTATGTGTCGGCCTGTAAACACTGATGTGTGTCCTGCAAATGTCCCACTATGGCCATTTAAAAAGGTGGCAACCCATACCAAAGAGGTTCTGTCACCAACACAACTGCAATGAGTGCAAATATCTGTGACAGAAATACACGAGACAGCTGTCATTTAATAATATTCCCTTACATATCGATGTATTTCCGGAGGTATTGAAATATCAACCTCACCTGCATGCTATATAGGAACCAGTTAACAATGGCTCAATGCATGAGCCCGTAACAACCATAGTTTCAAGTCTACTGAATAATAGGTTTTAATTAGGGAAGAAGCCCACGCACATATAGGGAATATGTAGAAATGCAGTCCCCACAAGCCTGTATATGCTATGTACACCCACCTACATCTCCCCCACACCCGAAACAATTGCAATACAGACTGTAATAACATCACAAACATCCACTCACTCAATTACATCTGCCGAAGCGTTAACATACCTTGTGAGAGACACATTTGTAATGGCGCCATGTGAAATTGTAGCTGTTGTATAATGGAACAGATGGCGATGTTACAGGTTTTGTTTGCAATAGTCCCTTATCAGACGGTTGAGATGACAGGTACACTCACATGTAGAACCACATACTCCAACCGTCACACACAATCCACGGGGGACATGAATTCAAAATATCCGTGTCTCTCCAAATAGTAGTTGCAATTCTTTGCAACAAAACACATACAGGCCATCACCCCAAAGGTAGGGCAAAAGGGCAATGCCCAAGTGGAGAATTCAGTTATACCCCACTGTTGCCACATAATTGGTGAATGGAGTAGCTGCACAGCTGATGCGCATGTAATAATTTACTCAGGAACACCAATTGGTGGCAGGATACCACATGTTACAGGAATCGACGTATATAAGGATGCCTTGCCATACATTCAAACCGTATGCTCATACCATAGAACTGTTTAAACAGTAAAGGTGTAAGAGATATTTTCGAAGACTCGGAACGCTAACAAGGTATGTAGAACACTCAGTATGTTAGTGTATGTAGAGCCTGTTTTGTATTAATTAAAGTGTATGCAATGCATAAAGTGGGAAAAGGTATTATGTAGTGATGTCTTGTTGAGCATAGTAACGCTTATATAAATTGTGTGTCCTGCTGTGCGCCACAAGGTAAACATCTCATACACCACATGGGATGCTACATGAGGGCTTTAAACACAACAATTCCACACCACCCGCCATCAGAGGTAGGGTTTGTCCAACAAGTACGTGCCATAGCAGGGGATAGTATATGTTGATATACTGTTACAGTAGGCATGTGTATGGGCATATAATGAGAATAACATGCCTAAGGTGGTCCTGCTGTGCAAGTATACTTTGCATTATGGGATAATGTTTAAATATGTGTAATGTACAGTATTGTAGGTAGATATGTCAGATATTTTACACAGCATAACTGTTCTATCATGCAAACAAAAGGTATCGTCTATTGGCATGTACAATACACAATAACAGGATACATATGGCTTGTAGTCACGGGACACTGTAACAGCATGATAGCTAATTGAAAAGGAGGAGCTACTCAATTATCCATGCACAAAGGACATGTAATAGCTTCACAGGTTCATAGTGAGGTACTATGCTGTCTGGCCAAGTCCATGTGTAAGCCCAACTACAGTGTTTTCACCAGCGGCACCTCCCTAGGGTAGTGTCCTGTCTGTAAACAGCAGAGCCATGTGTTACCTGCACCTGTGTACAGTACAGCCACTGCAGTGATCCCTGGCATACATGTGTATCTCCCATCCACCCATTGAGGTATCTCATGAAGAGTGCTAGTGAGTGTCCCTGCTTGATGTACATAGGAATCATGTTCCAAAGCATGGTGAGTGTCTGGTTCAGGAATGTATCCCTCAAGCACATCCCACTCATCGTTGCGTTCGTGCACATATCCATGAGCATGTTGCTCTCAGTGGCTTTTGCTTATGTGGAGTATATCCATAAATATTGTTATGGACATGGGCCCTGTATGTTCAGCAGAGGTCACCCCTGAGTATGCAGTATGCAAATGTGTACAGTCATGGTGTCCATAGTTGTGCCGCATACGTCATCCTTTGGAGGTCAATAATCCTCATGGTGTGTTAATGTTGTGGTATGTAAAGCCATTGCTGTTCTGTAAGGTACACTCCAAAAGGTGCGTTGTACCCTTGAACATGTGTCATACATCAGGAGTATAGCGGTACAATGGGTGCCTTTTTTCCAGCTACAAACCCATTACAGATAAGGGTGGCCACGTAGAAGGATATCCACGCCACATTGACAATATGGTTATCAAAGGAGTGGGTGCTATATACGTGTGTACTAAGATCCCATATAATGTCACATGTATGTAGGGGACTACCACCTATGTGATAGTCAGTGGGTGATTGGTGTAATCCAAAGGGGATATCAATGCACCTTGTGTCATGCAGCTTGAGGCCATGTTATCGACACCAGGTATCCATCACAGTGTCACCCTTATGGAGTCCCTCTGTGCTAGCCTGTAATGCAGGGAAGCATATACCAAACATGAGGGGCCCCATGACCGAAGACTGTGGTACACCAAGTGTAACTGAATTACAGTAGGTACTACAGTATGCTACCCTCATTGTGTGGGTCCTGTCCGTGAGCCACTTTGCATAACATCTCGAGACGTAGGGGTCGATGTGCAGGTGGATGTGTATGTCATCAATACCAGAATGGAGAACGCTGCTGAAAGCCAATGAGAGGACAATGTAGGCTGTGTGGACCCCCTTACCGTCATCAACTACCTTGGTAACTGTATCAAAGGAGTCCACCAGGTGTAGGAGCCATGGTCTAGCCCTACAAAATCCAACCTGGGTGGCATCAAAGGTCTGGTTCCCACCAATGTCTCTGTGAATGACTTCCATGATGATGTGCCCCATAGCCTTGCAGAACAGTCCAGTCAGGCGTATAGGGCAATAGTCCCTCTGGTTCATTGTGGTGCCACCTGTGTGGAGTGTGATAACTGTTGCTGTGTGCCATCCAGGGGCCACAATGTCTGATACAAGGCTATTAGTGAATCTGGAGGCCAAGTGGGGAACCATGTCATTCTGTGGTTTGTGTAAATCGCAGCCTGGGATGTTAGAGGGTCACATGGAGTCAGGTTGGAACTGCGTAGTTGTGACCGCAGGGACTCTGCATAGTTCCTGTATGGATTTTGGCCCTGTAGGGAGTGGGAGTGTGTAAAGTTAGCATTGAATCTATCTGCCAGGATGTTGCCAATATCATTCAGTTCTGTAATGCTCCTGCCTAACCGTCGTATGTCAGAGCAGATGTGGGTATTGCCATCGAGTACTGACATACCTCCATAATGCTTTGTGGTAGTCCTTGGAATGTGTCACAGTAATGTTTACATAGCTAGCTTTGGAGGATGTGATAAGGGATCCCGGATTCCTACTGAGGCTGATCAGTGAGCTACCCCACCCATGGGATTGTACTCCACTTTGCAACAGCCTCCACCTTTTGTTGTACATTATGTCCATGGAACTGGACCCCCAGAGTGGTGTCCATTATCTGGTGGGTACCATCATGGCTCTGTTTGGGATAGCATGATCCATGCAGTCGTGTAAGTGCTAATGAAGTGCACTGATGTATGTTTCAGCGTTTGTAAGTACATTGTCCATCTGCACGGGTGTCATGACGTTTACTACCACTGTCATAAGATGTCTGAAGTAGGCCTTGTAGAAATCTTGTACTGTGTATTCCGTGAAGGGTGCGGCGCTGGGATGTGGATAACAAGGGTGATTAGCATATGTTCGGAAACTACCAACGAGGGGATAACCCCAGGTGTGGAACACCAGTTACATGTTGGTAATGTCCATGTCTAGGATATTGTTGGCCTTGGTGGGGGTATGTATGGGTTGATCCAGCTGATTGGAGGTTATGAATCCCAGAAAGTGTTGGCCTAATGTGTCGGTACATGAGTAGGTATCCCAGTTAAGTGTGGGGTAGTGCAGTCTCACATCAGTAGTACCTGTCCAAACCCTACTGTCCAGTACACCAAGAAATGAGGGCCGGTAACCGTGGGGTATGTTGTTGAATCTGTAGCAAGTTACAATGTGTATAGCAGTTCTGGCCACAGTTAGTTGCAAGTGGATCACCTCTGATGCATTGTGCTAAGTAACCAGCCTGGAGGTGTGTACATCCTTGTGAAATATGGACACACCTCCACCGTGGGTGTTCCGGTCCTGGTTACATGACTGAAAGGTGTGGTCTGCGTATAACCTGTCAGTGCAGGTGTGCTCTCCGGAGCCTAGAGGCAGGTCCCAGTCACTGCAGAGATACCAAAGTGGTTCATTATAAGGAGTGCCTCACCTGAGTGCGTTAGAGATGAAGATGTCAAGCAATGAGTAACATTACCCCAGGTTTTGCTTGCCTGTTCCTGTTCTGGTGGTGAATGTTATTGGAAACTGTCCAAGACAGGCAGTATAGGAGCAGCAAGAGCCTTACATGTTATCTGTAATCCCAGGGCCGACAGGTGCAGGTCATCTGTGCCAAAGCATCATGTTTTGTTGACCATGTCATTCAAAGCAGACAGATACTGGATGCTTGTGGAATGACAGCAGAAGCATAGGCAACTGTTGAAGTGAAACATTCAGTCATTGTACAGTGGTATCGGTCTGGATGAATGCAGAATGCTTCTCAGGGCTTGGGCAATACCTTCTGGGCTACAAGACTGGAGAGCTATTGCATGTCCCTGTACATGTAGTCCAGGAAGTTACATCTCAGGACAGTCACACTAACATGGAGAATGACAGTCAAATTGTACCTGGTGAGGTGTGGCATGGGTGCATAGGTTATGTTGTGGATCCTGTTAACCGACAGCCAGATGTAAGCGACTATCGCCTTGTGTAGCCTGCTGAGGGGGACATCAGTGTGACCGCCTACAGAGTCATCTATGACTAGTGTGTTGGGTATGTTATAACACCCTATTGGCTGTAGTTGAAGGGCACACATGAGTCTGTGGGCTATAAGTAATTGGTGTAGTGTTTGATGATGGAGGCTGCCTCTGTTGCCTACACAGAGAGTATGGAGAGGTTCTGCAAATGACGTAGTCATACTATGTGTGGCCTGTGGTGGTGGAGATATAGTGGGACTATGTGATGACTGGGGTGTGTTGCAAATGTTTAACATCCCCACATGAATGTCAGGTTCAGTCAGGGATGGTGAGAGCATTACCCCCTGCATGGCTACATATGTGCATCTCCCACAGGCTGTAGTGTCGTATGTTGGGAGGTGAGCATTGACTGTGTACATGAGACAATTGTTCTATTGCCTCATGTTTGCCATATTCATCATATAGACAGGCAATAACACTGGTAAGTGACACTTGGACATGCCTGTATATTCAACCATGTCTCACAAGATATGTGAGGTACGTGTGTACAACAGCTGTTGTACTGTAAACAAGCTGGAAATGTAAGGACAGACCGTGTACTTGTAAGAAATGGGTTGGAATGGGTGCTATAGTAATTAGTAGCTCATGAAGTGCTTACATGTTCTGAACAAGTGCTGAGCATGAATATGCAATGCAGATAGGGAGTTGGATAATATAAACCCACTGCAACCCACAAGTGGCGACACCAGTCATAATTGGAGCGACTGCACTATTACCCTGCTGAGTATGGTCTGCAAGTCTATGAACCTTTATCGATGTAGATGTTAGCAGTACAGATGTAGATGATAGTACGGAAGATTTCACACTGCATAGCATACCTGTGACAGGTTATAGAACATCATCACCCATACTGTGCTCCAGCTACACTGAGAATACTAGATGTATCTTCATATGTCACAGGAGTGTTCTACCAGTGGCCTGTTGACAGAAGCAACACTACAAAAGGTGTCTGAGTGACATGTGCATATCACACCAGTGGTAGCTACAGTAAAACAGGGTTAATGTTTTGTACTCCCCCCTCATTGTAGCCCATACCACACAGACAAATGGGAGGCATCTGCGTATGTAAGGATGTGAATGGCCATGACCTAGGAGCAATAGCTGTCTCAGTGTTGTGGACAACATACAGAATGGGCTTTGTGGGTGAGGTGCATGACATATGTGCACAATCTGACAGCTGCTAATAGCATTGTCACTGCTAGGTGAATAACCCTGTACCCATTAACTACCACCTAGGCAGCGGTCAACATTATGGACACTGTGTGTAAGGGATGGTGCTGTGCAGTTCACCTCCCTGAGCTGGTGACGTCTCCAGGCCTATTAGGTAGTCATACGAGGCACCCATGTCATGACAGGGTGCCATCCATGAGCATGGAGATCATTGGACAGGCATACTCAGCACTTGGGTGACCAATATCGCATCACATATCACCTTTAAGGGGTATTGGCCATGAGTGGATGGGCGATACCAGCCTTCACAATCCTCGTCTGCGCTATGCAGCATGCTGGCTACCTTGCATAAAGACATGTGCTACACTGTGATGTTGGACATGCTACACATACAAATCCTGATCTGAAAGACATACGTCATGGACAGCCACCGTCCTACTACAAGGATCACCACATGCTGGACAGATCCCTGTGCCATACATGTTACATACTCCTGCCATACCATGCAACCCTGTCCATCAAAGCTGCACATGTCATCTCTGTCATACATGGTGCAATGACCGCATGGTAGATGTATCATTAACTGTCTGGATCAGTAATGTGGCAGTGATGCACCTGGCGGTGGCAAAATGGCTGTTGGATGCAGCTAGAAAACCTTGCCCGTACATGCTATAGTTGATAACCATTCCTGCGAATAATGTCCGGCTAGCCATTGTCCCATGTGTATCACATGTGCAACACAGCTGATTCGTGGCAGGATGCTGAACTGCTGTACAGTGCCGTGTACATGTATATGGCAAAACACATGCATGTAAAGGTTTCCGTGCGCACGTCTACATTGTCACTGCTCATGTCCGTTAAGGCAGTGTATGTGTTGATATGTGATATATACACAGCATCAAGGTCAACAGCATTACTGTGGACACATCCAGGCATGTGCTGATAGGTAAGAACACCAGTACAGGCAAACAGACATGCCCCCATCAAGACAGCATTCACATTGAGTATGAGCAATGTAATGAGGTGACACACATATATGGTGATGATATCCAATGCACAACGGGTGTTACATGTGTGTGACACAAACATGTCAGTCATGTCAGTGTCATGATGATTTGCTAAGATAACTGCTCATATGTACTAGTTTAATACAAATGTTTTTGCAGTTGTATCTCTGTACATCTCTGTGATATTGTGACCTGTCTCCATCATTATGTCTTCCAGATAATGCCTTGTTCATGCCTGCCAGCGTATAGCCACCTGGAGGATGATGCCCTCATACCGTACCTCCATGATAACTATGAGGTGTTGTTCAGCCATGTGCCACAGCATGCCCAGCAGTGTGACGACCTGTGGCAGGAACTTTGCAGGAGGGTTAATGATGTGGGCGGCCATAACCGCACCTACCAGCAGGTGCGCAGACACTGCATGGACCTGATACGACATGCAAAACAGGGTGACAATGCAATCACCAGGGAACAAGGTGGAACAGGTGGTGGGCCACCAACCCAGCTCCCACTCACACCTACCGAGGAGCTACTGGCCAGCCTGGGGACACCCTCAGAACAGCATCTACAAACATTAGCTGCCATTGTGGAGGTGGGTGTCTCCCAACCACCGAGCCTGGAGTTGCCTGGTAAGTCACTACTGCACATATGACTATTATATCCCATTTAGTTGCATGTGTCACTGTACAATATGTAATGTAACATCATATGCAAGGTATGTTTACACACATGCCGCATACTATAGTATGCTACCCTGCGTATGCACACACGTGCATACTATATGCTTTTGTACAGGCAAATGTGTTAACATGCACAGTGCACCCTGTAGCTGTCATATAGTCATGGATAATGTTCAAACTGCTGTGTCACCCCTATACAGGTTCCTCTGGCATGCCACACAGACATCAGTCCATTGCAGGTGAGACATTTATCAGTATCAGGCATGTTAATGCATAGATCTATTTGCCATGTGGCCAGTTAACACAAGTACACGTAATGTATGGTCCAGTCACGATATACAGGTTGCATCTGTCATCACTCACACTGGCTACCCATGTGCAATATATACAAACTAAATGAAGCACCAACATGAAACCACAGTATCTGTCATTGCTAGATGTGTGGACAGCTGTGCATACAACAGTGGAGGTGTTGTTCAATGTAGGCATATGTACTATACATTGGAACAACACATGTGCAGTACGCAAACAGTACCACACAGTGAGCTGGGATATGGGCAGCCCACAGGATTCATCATTGTGTAATATGCCCCTGCAATGGGTGCACACATTGTGATGTGCCATCTGACATGTCCCAGACATGTACTGTTCCGGCTGCAATATTGTCTCACTATCCCATAATGCATACCCCACATACCAAACATGCAACCCTTTGTCTGCATAACCCTGTGGACAGTGACGTATCTGACATCTATGGGTGTATGTTATATGGGACAACACAGACATGTGAGATAGACGGCCATCACAAACATTTGGCCAACACATGTTCACACATGGCCATGGAGGATGGCCAGAGACATGTAGCAACACACAGTAGATGTGATGTGTGTACACCCTGTTGCACATTGTCCACACATGGTCCAACTATAGCCTTTGTTGAATGGTTATATAGTTGATGTGGAACACTGGACATCCTAAAAGCCTGTGCACAGCTTGTGGAGGTGTCACTTAATTCGACCATATAAGATGTGTTGAACATCATGACTGTGTCATAGCATGACAGTAGTCACCTGTACAGCTTCCACAGACATAGACACCACATCAGGCCACATATACCATACATTTCCCTTGCTGCTGTTGAACATCACTGTCAGCTGTGCACCTCGTGGTTGTGGTACATAAATGTTATGTGGGACATGGTGTATTGACATTGACATCCATCTGCCATGTGTGGACACAGTTTCCAGGCAACTAAGACATTTTAGTAGTTGTGCAAGGGTGTCATCCGTAGGTCTTCCAGTGACCTGTCACATGACACAGCATGGTTTAGTGTGTATACACCTCAGCAACGTGGCTCACAATCCACAGTAGTTATGTAATGTGTATGCACGCAGTCATGGCTATGCACTGTGTGTGTATTCCACACTATATAGCAATATAGACGCCTCATGATTGCATGCAATGGCAAAGTGTCTGTACCTCACACTGTATAGCAATGTAGATGCCTCATACTAACCTTCAATGCTCATGCACATCTGCTAAAAGTGCATTCTATCTGTAGGGCATGTAGACAACACTGCAATGTGATACCCAATACACCGCTGTACATGTGTCAGGACACCATTGTGTCGGACATATATGCATGTCAATGCACACATCAGCAGATTACATGTCATACTACATGTTAATGCCAAGGTCACATCAGCCATGTGTACTGTTAACCTGTGCTGGTCCATATGGTGTATCACAGGGATGCATGCTTACTACCATGATTGTGTGAACTGCATGGCTTCTGGTATGACACCTGCTTGCTGTTGTGTGCAACCCAAGGATGTATGCTAACTACCACTATTAATGTCTGAGCTGCATGCCATCTGCTGTATCACATGCATGCTGCATGCCATCTGTCAAATCACATGCATGGTCTGTCTGTGCGTCTGTGTGTCTGTGTGTCTGTGTCTGGCTGTGTGTGTCTCTGTGTGTCTGTGTGTCTGTGTGTGTCTCTGTCTGTCTGTGTGTCTGTGTGCCTGTGTGTGTCTGCGTGTCTGTGTGTGTCTGTGTGTGTGTGTCTCTGTCTGTGAGTGTCTGTGTGTGTCTCTGCCTGTGTGTCTCTGTCTGTGTGTGTCCCTGTGTGTGTCCCTGTCTGTCTGTGTGTCTGTGTGTGTCTCTGTCTGTCTGTGTGTCTGTGTGTGTCTATGTCTGTGTGTCTGTCTGTGTCTCTGTCTGTCTGTGTGTCTAATTGTAATGTAGAGTCTTTCTTTGCATTCACAGGTGATGTTGGTGCGTTACCCTCCTACGGTCCATCTGATGTTAGTGTCCCCACAGACTCTAGCAGTGATGAACATATGCATGAGGTACAGGCAGGGTTGTCAGGGGCTGAATCTGTGCCAATGGTTGCCATCCCAGCTATGTCCCCCTCTTCCCCGCACACAGTTTTCATGCCAACACATACCCCATCACCAGTGGTCATAGAGGAAGGACAGTCAGCGTGTGTTAGCTTGGAACAGGAATGTGTGGTGGCTACAGAAGGTGTGTCTTCACACCATGCTGTCAGTGTAATGACTGCAGGTGTGCCACACAGGCATGTGGCCAGTGCTGCTCATAGGAGGACCTCTGGCAGACATGCACCTGCAGAACAGAGCGCAGCAGCTGCTGTCACCAGATGCATGTTTCAGACTGTAATGGTGGCACAGGCACGTGCTGAATGGCAGGACAGAGAAGGGCAAAGGCTTCAGAGAGCTGCTATCCATTCTTTAAATGACAACATCCAGGCATTGGCAAATGCTCAACAGCAGATCGCTGATGTTCTGGACAGGCGATTGGGTGACATGGTTGGAATCCTTGACCATGGCATGGCAATCCGTGAGTGTGAGTTGTCTGTGCTGGAACATCTGGTAGGAGTGAGGTGTAGGCCATGTGGATGTAGGCCACCTACACCACCTGGTGCAGGTCAACGTGAATGAGCTACCTCACATGCCCACTCCCACAGTGCCGGTAGCAGTAGCAGTGCAGCTGGTGCTGCGCTGTCCACACCAGGACACAGCAGGCCACATGGACGTGGCCCTGGATGTTCCCAGTGGGGACACAGTTCCAGGGGACATGTGTCATCGGACAGTAGCCAATCTGTACCTCTGCCTGGTAGTGCCCGTGCAACCCCTGGCAGGCATAGGTCACGTGGCTGTGGCCGGACACAGTGAGCTGTACATCCTGGTCTGTACAATCTGGAGCTGTCAATAATATCCCTGTGTAGGCTGGACACATACCTGCACACAGCAGAAACATCTGTAGGGCACTGCAACACCCACATGCATAACAACCACACATGTCCAATCAGATCACCAGCCCTAACCCACACACATGATGTCATCCACTGTTGCAGCCTATGCCCCTGGCAAACATTATCACCCTGTGCATATGATGATGCCTGTGTCACATCCCTGTCATCCACACCATCGGTGCAGGGACATGCTCATATGGTCTGATGCACAGGGTGAACAGAATAGTGAGATAAGTGTATATTACATTTGTTGTGTACTGTTGACACGCACCAGACATACCATGTAGTACAGGTTTAGAATGCATTGTTATATATTCACAGTATGTGTTTTGGTAACAACAGTAACAGCATGTTGGTAATTATGCCCTGCTTCCCTCCTTAAGGTCTAATTGCATGTGCCATTATGTTACAGTGTTTGCAGTTAGAGTGCATTGTTGTATGTTCACAGTATGTGTCTTGGTAACAACAGTAACAGCATGTTGGTAATGATGCACTGCTTCCCTCCTTAAGGTCTAATTGCATGTGCTAATAGGTAGCAGTGTTTGCAGTTTCCCATGTGTAAATGTGGAGTACTCACAGGCATCTATGGCAATACCAGCATGCTATACGTAGCCTCAACCTCACTGTTAGAAAGGCTACCATTCCACAGATGTCCACACATCTACTTATCCAGAAGCATGTGAGCTGTTTAATAGGCTACAGTGGCTAGAGATGTGACATCCATACCGGGTCACATCACAGGTATAGTGACATGGTGCGGGGGGTTTACACAGCGGTCTGGCTGATGTCAATGTTAGAGGCCAGTTGATAGCATGAGGCCTTACTGTGTAGCAGTAATACACTGTCACATTACAAGATGAGAACACGCACAGACATACACAGACACAGACAGTAACATGCCCACTCTCACGGGGTCAACGACACTATAACACACACTTGATAGTGTTGAGGTGAGGACCCCTGTCTATGTGGTAATCACCTTCACAGTACTGTGCACCCACATGACGCGACACAGAGAATGAACATGTACAGGTAGCCAGTAAGGCTGAGACCAATGGCATTGACAGGGTAGTAGACTGCATCACCATGAGGGGTTAGGGATCCTGTCTGTTCTGTATGGTAGCATACACCCTCACTCCATGCACCAGACAGCCATACATACATATACACACAGACACACACTGTGGAGTCCACAAATGTCATTCACATACATATAGCTGACATGTGTGTGATACCACACCACCCCTGCCTACGTCTTGCTTTCTACACTGCAGTATGTACAGATCTCTACAACAGTGTACAGGGGTGTGTAACAAATGGGATGTATTCCCCAGCATACGTGGCATATATGGTCACACAAGCAAACACACATGGCAGTACTGTGAATCATACACCTGCTATATGATGATACGTCTGACAGACATGCAGCAGTATTGGCCGCATTATGTGTACCAACGCTACCTTCGGCAATTGTGCTGCTATATGCACACGGAAGGACGTAAGTGTTACAGGTGTCAAGTGATTTACAGTCAGTAACACCCTGACCGTTGTGTAGGTTGTATGCCTTCACCATCAAGTAACAGTAACATAGCATACTGTTTGCACATGTCATGGTAGGATGGCTTGTGACACACCTGTGAGCTGCCTTCAGCAGACATCCATCTGCAAAGGTGGACCACCACTTTATGTACACGCATCCATCCATACCTGATGTACATCCAACCGTACTGTCAGTATTTCACCATATACAGGTGTCAATGATGGGGCTGCATTGCAACTGCATGTTGTAGTTAGACACAGATGAACAGCATACATCAGCTACTGCACATGCATGGTAGCTGAATGCACACCACTACATGTACATGTGTGTTGGTCCTACATTCCTGTCATGTAGCCATGTTTGTATGCATTGCAAATTGTGGACATGTGTGATGACAAACATGACACATGGACTGTTCTATGATATGATGATTGTCATGGGTAACTAGTACAGAGGGAATGTTACCTCAGTCAACATTGCTACCTTATGTACTGTAAGCATTCAACAGCCATGGACCTACCTTCCATGTGCATGCGTATGATTGCTGTAGCCACTTGTCTGCATGGAGGACAGCAAAAGCTGTTATGTACATATGTGTTGTGTGTGTGTGTGTGTGTGTGTGTGTGTGTGTGTGTGTGTGGGGGGGGGGCATGTACATATCCATGGCAATTACATGTATGTCATATCCAAACATGAGTGTTTTTTGGTGTACAGCAACAGTCATCTGTTACAGCTGTGTAAGACCCAGGGCCCCTGTTAGGTGTAGAGCCGACCTGGTTATGAACAGTGGTATCATTGCATTGCATAACACATGATGGAACCTTGTCAGTACATGTGTAGTCTGCACAGTTGCTGTAGACCTATGTACAGTCCACTGGTCATGAGTAACATTGTTTTGTAGTAATGTATGGATGTGTGTTGCTGGTCCAAGGACATGGTGATGTCTGAGGGCTACATAGTAGAATGTGGCGTTTACCACTGTGATCTGCACCTGAGACATCTGTGATGGCTCTAGAGTGTGTACTGGTCAGTACATGTGTGTGGCCTTCATGTGCATGGGGACACTAACACCTGGAGCGGTCTGTTAAGGTCTTATGGCCCACATGTCTGTATCTGAGGTATACGGTGGTAGTGCTATTGTGCACAACTGTGCCATATGCCAGGTGTTCCTCACTGCAGAGATGTTCGTATTCCCCATTGTTGGATCTGGATTGTCAGCTGTGATTACGAATGCTACACATCTAGCACTGACGACCGGTGTCAGATATATGTAGTGCAGCATTCGTGATAACAATGTTCACTATCGACACACTGTGCCCTTCCGTGTTTAGAATCCGTGTGCATACAAGACAGCCCTTCGCTACTACTAAGTGTGTGAGCATGCCCAGTATGCCGTTGTGTAGATGGACACACAGTGCATTCCAAAGGGACGTGTGCTACTAAGTGTGTGAGCATGCCCAGTGACACCTTGTGTCAGTTATGTGCCTCTGTGTATGGGCATGACCATTTAAATCCTGTATAGCGATAGTGGTCATCCAGGCAACAGATGTCCATACCCCACGTCAGGATGGATTCCTACATTGAACACACTGGTTGACTGTCTTGAAGGGTGTACTGTCTGTGGCGCTTCTCGTATCTATGTAGTGTTGTAATAGTGCTCTGTAGATAGGCAGTTGTCCTGCTCACACCACTGCCGTGTGTTTGTCTCGGTCTACCTTAGGACAGTAATATGCTTTTAGACTGCTCTCTCCATACATTCCCTAACGGTGTCTTTGCCTTTGCTGATGATGTCATCCACCTAGAAGTATGCCTCTGGGAGTGCTGTGTTCCAGTAATCTCGGTAGCGCATTTTGTAACTGCGAAATGCTGTAGTGTGATAAGGTAGATAGGTGTATGTTCGACTCCTAGCCCTGCCAAGTGTGTGTGTGTGTGTGTGTGTGTGTGTGTGTGTGTGTGTGTGTGTGTGTGTGTGTGTCTGTGTGTTTCCAGCTGCCTGGGGACAGAGTAATGCTTTTAGACTGCTCACTCTCCATACATTCCCTATCAGCGTCTTTGCCTTTGCTGATGATGTCATCCACCTAGAAGTATGCCTCTGGGAGTGCTGTGTTCCAGTAATCTTGGTAGCGCTTTCTGTAACTGTGAAATGCTGTAGTGCGATAAGGTAGTTAGGTGTATGTTCGACTCCCAGCCCTGCCATGTGTGTGTGTGTGTGTGTGTGTGTGTGTGTGTGTGTGTGTGTGTGTGTGTGTGTGTGTGTCTCTGTGTTTCCAGCTGCCTGGGGACAGAGTAATGCTTTTAGACTGC
The DNA here is from genome assembly GCF_019279795.1 of Protopterus annectens. Lineage (NCBI taxonomy): Eukaryota > Metazoa > Chordata > Ceratodontiformes > Protopteridae > Protopterus > Protopterus annectens. Next base: position 566,476,401 of record NC_056738.1, on the reverse strand, counting down.
TCACTCTCCATACATTCCCTATCGGCATCTTTGCCTTTGCTGATGATGTCATCCACCTAGAAGTTTGCCTCTGGGAGTGCTGTGTTCCAGTAATCTCAGTAACGTATTCTGTAATTGTGAAATGCTGTAGTGTGATAAGGCAGTTAGGTGTATGTTCGACTCCCTGCCAAGTGTGTGTGTGTGTCTGTGTGTTTCCAGCTGCCTGGGAACAGAATGATGTTTTTAGACAGCTCACTCTCCGTACACTCCCTATCGGCATCTTTGCCTTTGCTGATGATGTCACCCACCCAGAAGTATGCCTCTGGGAGTGCTGTGATGCTGAAACTCAGTAGCGCATTCTGATACTGCGTAATGCTGAAGTGTGGTAGACTAGACAGGTAGGTGCTCGATTCCAAGTAATGGCAGGTGTGTGTGTTTGGCAGTTATACCCTATGTGTTGGTATCTGTGGGTGGCTAGCTGTGGGATGTGTTCAGTGTGCATTGTTGCTGACCTATATAGTGTCCACAGCCCGCATATTCTGCCAAGACACTGGGTTGTCAACACATACATTTGCCAATAGGTCTGATGTGTAAATGTCAGCAGCTCTACTCTTACCCTTAATAAAGTCTGATCCATGTGATGCAACAATACACACATGCCTTGATAGTAACAACACAACATGATGCAGGTGGCACATGTAGATTCCTTTTCATTCCTGTCTAATGCTTTGCTGTCATGTGGTCCGCTGTTGTGATATAAATGCAATATCTACATATGTGTGTACATGTATATGTGTGTATGTATGTGTATATATATATATATATATATATATATATATATATATATATATATATATATATATATATATATATATGTATATATATATATATATATATATATATATATATATATATATATATATATATATGTATACATATAATATATATGATATATGTAGATGTCTGGGGACATCAGCACTATTGAATGTTTGTGCCGGATGATCTGTACGTGATAACCTCCGCTGTATGTATATCTGCCATGGCGTAGTGGTAATGCCATTGTCTGTTGTGTGCAGGGTCCCGGGTTGTAGTCATGTAGACACCGGTTATTTTGTTGCTGAAAAGACCATGGGACATCGAATATGGTGATAGTAAGGCACCTGTTACCAGTTGTGTACGGATCTGAGCGACACTAAGCAGTGGTTATTAATTTGGAGGTTCGGTATGGGTCATATAACTATTCATTAGAAGACTATACTATGCAGATGAGGTTGACAATAGTGTATCCCATTTATCCCCAGGGTGTGATGCAGATCCCTGGAGTGTATGTGTGTAATTAGCCGGGTGCAGGTCTCGAATATAGTTGACAGCATGGGAGGGGGGTCAGGCATGCTGTACATACATTGCAGAACTGTGCCTCTGGAGTGCTCCTGCCTTAGCATGCCTAAGCTAGGGGTGTGTCTATAACTGCCTGGTGACATTGGGAGGGACAAAAGCAGTAGTGGGGTAGTCAGGGTGTACAGGCTGCCCAAACAGGAGAAGATCAGCACAATCAGCAGATGACATGGCCAGCCCGCACCTGTACAGTATGGTAATGTGAGCAAACAGCATACACACAGGTTTCTTACGCACTCTACACCACCAGTGTATACCTGCGGGGACATTTCACAACAAAGTCCAACCAAATGAGAAGGGCTGCAGCAGGCAACATAGACCAACATGTGCAGGAGGCTGAGGGCAGTGAGGATGTGTATGCTGCCGAACAACCCATACTGGGGTGACATAAGACTTTATAGACCCAGGGTTACTTACCAGGGGCTACATGAGCTGGGGATGGTGGAGCACTATGGGGTGGACAGAGACCTCCTACAGCGGCTTGTTGACCTGTGCCTGCCACACCTGACACATCAAACAGGCCGAGGGAAACCCATCACAGTGGATACCACGGTATGTGTTGGCCTAGGTATACTAGCCACAGGTACCTCACACAACACAACTGGGGATATCATGGGGATCTCTTAGGCATCTGCATCCAGAGTATTGCACCAGTTCACAGACGCCATTTCAACATATGCTAGTGAGGACGTACATGTCCTCAACACACGTGATTAGTAGACCAGCAATATGCATCTCTCCAACCACATTGATGACTACCCTGGGGTACTGGGTGCTATAGCCTGCACACACGTACACATCAAAGCACCACCCGGTGAGCGGGGTAGGGCCTACATTCACTGCAGGGGCATACCCTCCAACATCTAGGCCATATGCTATGGCCAGGGCATTATATTGAATGTGTGTGCTGTCTGCCCTGGAAGCTATGATGATTCCGATATATGGCTTTTGACACAGCTGTACCACACCTTTGCCAATATGGACATCCCCTACAGTCTCCTAGTAGGGGATGCTGGGTAACCACTGGTGTCGTGGCTGATGACACCCATCAGCAATGAACACACACCTGAACACTCACACCATAATGAGACGGATGCACAGGCAAGACATATAACTGAGCATGTGTTTGGGATGCTCAGGTCACGGTTCTGGTATCCGGACACATCCAGTGGAGCCCTGCAGTATTCACTAGCTACATGCACACAATTTGTTATGGTATTTGCTATGCTACACAATCTGATCCTGCAGTAACAGTTGCAGCAGGAACAGCATGGGGCAGAGCCACATGGCCCAACACCACTGCCAAGGCCTGTACAGGCACAGTGTGACTTGGCAAAGGAACTACCTGAGCAGGGCCCAGTCGGCAAAAGGTCATGCACAGTATGACCTGCCCTAGGCAAAGAGGCAACAAAAGGCATATGCACTGACACAGTAGGTACCCACGTATTTCCCCTCTCTGACCCTCACACAGTACAATGGATGCCAAACATGACACTACCTGTGCTCGGCCATGTATAGGAGGTGCACTGTGTGCATCCAACATAGGCGGCCCTCCAGCACCGTCCTCAGGTCCAGAACACCCCCAGGGTACATCTATCGACCTAACAATTGGCAGTTGTATTAGAATGTGTATTTACCCATTGCTATGGTATGTATGTGAGCATACAAGAGACTTTGGTGTCCGAATGTTAGGGCAGCAGACAGTACACGTCCATAGTGGCACCATGACATCTGTAGCACATACGGGGGTCACAATGGTAGCCAGTAGTACACAGGGTGTCCTAACCCACTGCAGATTATGGGCTGAACATCATGTGTGTCCGTACAGCCCACACACGTTCCATAGAGGTGGACAGGTGTGGACCAATACAGACAAATGATATACAATGGCCTATGGATATGCCCAATGAATGACCACAACCCCCAAAGACACACACAGACTACAGCAGGCCAGGCAGTTTGATGTAGGTTGTGAAAACTAGTACATCCAACACCACTATGCTGGTATTTAAAGCTGGGATCTGATGTACACTGGTATCCCTCCAATCAGCAATTTAGGTAGATCCACACACTGACATGGAGTATCTAGCATACCAGTACAGTAGCGGCAGATGTGTACAACTGTCAGCTGTGCCCCCCGTCCAACCTACACATGTGAGAGTCATGTGCCCCACCCACGGTTCTGTGTAGGACTGTGGATGCGGTTGGATGTCCCCCCACGCTATGCAGACATGTAGCAACTGTCAATGCCACATGACCATTAGCTACCCTGCAGACACAGCATGACACCTGTCTGTGTAGAACGGAGGGGTCGGCAACACAGTACTGACTATCTGGATATGTGACACCTGCGATACAATTGACCATACTTGGCATGCTCACACACATGACGGTATGACGGTAATGTCGGTCGACAACATGCTTAACAGTCATACTGGGCATGCTCACACACTGAAACATAGGACGGCCAGGCATGCATACACCAGTGGTCCGGACATATCTGCCAGTACATTGCTATACTGTTGGATGGCTGTGCTGTATGGTGTGTGTGTGGTCTATTGTCTGTACATATGCCATGGTCTATTGTTAATTTACATGAGCTATGTGCACAGGGTACTGCTACCAACACGTGAATAGGACGGTTCTTTCTTTGCGGACAGACCGACGCCTTTGGATACGGACCTGGTAAGGCACATTCCAGCAGGTGGGAGCAGTTGTGCGTGGGTTTGCACAGTGTTAAGCACTGCTGACCTCTGGTTACAGCACCTTATACCCGTTTAGACTCCACATGTCTTTGACAGTGCACTACTGGCATACTGGTAGACAAACACGCTTACAGTCGCTCGCTCACCGACATTTGTGCTTACATTTGTCACTCACGCTGGGTGTGTGCGATCCCTTGTGATGCGTATTACATCGGACTACATGACTACAGTATCAGGTATGTCTAACCATTTGGCGACAGCAGGTGTTTGACTGTACGGACTCGGCGGCCTGTCCAGTGATGTAATCATATTATATGCGTGTTCCTCATATGATCTGCTCCCATCTGCCTGATACATGGGAACCGATACTCTACAATGCTGACATGAGAATGTTATTTTATTAACCCAGCTATCCGCCGAGTCATGCTACCGCATACCTACTATATGTTTTCCACCTTTCAGATTGCACGACGGGAGACTGTAGGAGTAACACCTTTCCCACTTTGCATGGGACAGTCCCTCATTAGGCATATGTCATGTGACAATACTCTATCCATTGCAACTGTCCTAATTAGGGGACATTCGCATATTCTACGTGTCTGTAGTGGTTGCTTGTTACAGGTCTTGTATACCTGACACGTCGATATGTTATATGTAGTAGCATAAGCAACTTTACTGCTGCTAGACTATGCTTTGATTTGTGCTGATATGTATATTTCTGTACTATGCATGGCTGTAGGTATGCTCTGCCCTGGTACATCTGACATTCCTACAGAGCAGGTCCCACTTTGGCCATTCAGAATGTTGGTGGCCCTATAAATCCTATATGTAGAGCTATTACATGTGTCAAGGCAACACATACCCACAGCCAGTAGTAAACTGACTACTTCAACGGTTTGCATACGTTAAGGTTATTCTTGTAGCATTATAATTGCTAATACTGTTTCCTATTACATGTAGATGTTTCTGATACAACAAATTAATTTCTGACACCACTACACACAATTTATGGCCTCCTTTCCCGAACTCACAGGCCATGTGCCATAACATTCATTTTGCAGGACACAACTGCCCAGACAGGTGTGTCCCTCAAAGGCGTACGGGTGGTAAACCTCATCTATTATGCTATCATCTACCTAAGGTGGTCAGAAATTATGCACTTTCTGTCACTAGCAGACCTCACATACTAATGGGGAAGAATAAACACTGTATCAGGAACACTGCATAACACCCTGCGGGACACATTTAGATGATTGGTTCTATTAACTGGACACATTGACCGTCACAGAGCATATATATTCATTCACGTTTGTCGAGGTACATGCTGTTTATGACTCATACATGTTGTCATCTGTCATTACCTGTATTCTGTCACCTTTCGACCTAATATCACTAGTTCTGGAAGTGTTTAGTTGGACTTTGTTACATTCTGATTCATAACTATGGACGTCCATGCTAATCAGGTACACGGCACTGATTTGGTCCCTATGTATTCCCCCGATGGTTTACAGACTATCCGGTAGATGTGCTCTTCAGGGTTGGGAGGTGTAGGTGTATGCTATGCTCACATAGGAATATTAATGACTTCCACTGGGCGGGCCTACTACATCTCTGCCAACCAGCACCTGCACACGTAAGCCCATTATTGCATACCCATGGTTCACCTACCTGGCACCCCTCTACAGCACTCATGACAAATACTTACTGTGAGTGCAGCTGGGATATGAGCACACCCCTACACATTGCACACTCTCGCTGTCTCGGGACACATGTCGTACGTTTTGTCAACCCATGTATTATCACACTTGCACTTGTACTGTTCCATGTACACCTACATCCTGCTCGCATTGATGACAACGGGTTCACACGTATACTGAATTTTTGGTGTCCCGCAAGGGACACCGTTATCCATGTTTAAAGTGTAGACCTTGCAGATCTCTCCCATTGGTACTTTCCTGCTGGTGTTTTGGACAGCAGCAGTGAATTTATCTTTATTGCCTGTCTGTATGTCTGACCGGCCTAGCTGGGCAGTGTGCGGGGTACAACATTTATTTATTGGATCTCCCAGTCACATATGCCAGGGCTGTAAATATGTTACCCCTAATTGCTGTAAAGTAACCTAGTTATGTACATGTGTATATCTACAATGATATATATATATTTGTTTTGTGTGTATGTGTATATATCAATACCTGTTGTATGTGTGTGTATATATATATATATATATATATATATATATATATATATATATATATATATATATTTATATATATACAGATATATATATATATATATATATATATATATATATATGTAGTATATCTTTGTGTGTGTATATATATATATATATATATATATATATATATATATATATATATATATATATAGATATATATATATATATATATATATATATATATATATATATACATATATATATATATATATATATATATATATATATATATATATATATACGTTTTTATCTATATATACATCTGTGTGTCCGTTAACCTATACAGTTCCTGGACATAGACACTTACACATGCGTATTGGGTTTTATCTCTGCTTCAACAGCATACTATTGCCTTAGTCATTATGACACCGACACTTCACTCCGGTGAACTTGTGATCAGTATACTGCACGTTATACAGCGGACAGATGTCTCATGTTTTACATGTCTAGGGTGCCGTTGATAAGTGTGATGTGATACCGTGTCATTCGACCTATTACTCGTATGCTGCGCATTCCTGCTACTGTGTTTGTTTCTGTGCACATTCATATTATTAATGTTAATAGAATGAGTGTTTGTGTTACTGAGATTGTACGTCAACATATTGATGTCTGCATGTAGTTGTGTCTTTCTGATTTTCCCGGTTTGGGGTTGTCACAGCAGAACTCTGTTCCGCTCATGGTTGGCAGATAGGTTTTATGTGCCGGGCTGCCAGCCCTGACGCACAACGTCCGACAATGATACGCCCATTCACGCATGTCTCCACGCAGATGACGCTCTATTTGGGAATCACACCTATGTACTAGTTGACCTCCACGGGCCGCTCCATTGCAACCGGCGCAACATACTCTAGCACTCCTGTGTCCATAATCGCATATCCATAGTTTCTCCAGCACACCCGTGTTGAGTTTCCATGCATAACAGCCATTATCCACCTGATATCGCAGCCATGACACACCTTTACACATTGCCCTCTCCAGAGCATTGGGGCCCTACACACATTTTGTACCACCTCGTGTATTCACAGGGTCCCCATCCATTCATATTTGCACATACGTGCCTTTCCTGGTGTTATGGATTACGAACGATTTGTGGGTTACAAGTGTAGGTGGTTGCAACATGTACTACATTCCGTCTGTGTATAATGTTGACGTAGCACTTCAACGAGGTTATGGCCACTGGTATAACCCTGTCTCTGGTGTGAATAGCGGCGCTCTTCTCACTCTTGTGCAGCTTTATCTGACATACACTGCGAGCCCTTTATAATACCTTACTTGCTCTGGATTCTCTTCACAACCTTATGTTTGCTTTCGTCTTTCGGCGTTCATTATATATATATATATATATATATATATATATAGATATATAATTGCACATTTCTGTTATGTCTGTGGATATTTATCTATACACACATCTATCTTTCTATCTATCTATCTATCTATCTATCTATCTATCTATCTATCTATCTATCTATCTATCTATATCTATATATAAAAAAGTTACAGCTGTACAAGACAACATACATTTGCTATGCTACAAGCTGCGTACACCCGCGCAGGCGCACTTGCATCTACTTATTCTGGGTTACATATGTTTACTGCCACTTCTTTGTGATTACATGTGCCTTATTCCTTATGAAAGTACCACTTTGATTTATGGAATCCAGTTAACGGCCCCATGCGAGACATGCGGTCACCTTTACATGTATCAATGTTGGCTTTACAGCACAGAGGCATTCATTACACAATAAATGAATATGTGCTATAGTCGTACTTGAACCGGGAATGCCTTTACGTTAGGCGGATGCTCTAACCACTACACTATTGTTGTTCTGCCTCATTTATATGTATACCCATGGTTCATAGCTACTCTGACATATGCCTCACCGCTTCACTTACACAGCAGGCATCCATTCTCCTGCTGGGAAAACCGCAGTACTACACTTCCGACATTCCTTGTTTCCTACTGCTCTGGACCCATGCTGCATGTCTACTCACTCCAAGGATATTCAGAACTCCTACGCTTATAGTCCTCACACATAGATGTGTTTGATTTGCAGGGTGTTCATGTGCTGGTCCGGGTTTAGGCTTGTCCGACTGGTGACTAGAACTGCCTTGTAGCTGTTCAAATATCAGATGTAGCACAATCACAGTTAGTCCAGATTGTAACATTCTACCTGTGTTTACAGATGCAGGTGTTTGGGCACCTCTGACCACATTATTAGGTCGGCACTACATAATATAGGGTGGGGAGTGGTTCCACTACATAATACAGGGTGGCAGGGGGTGGTTTCCACGTGTTTCCCTTCACATTTGACTATTTCATTCATTTATATATGCAATGAATATTATTCTGGACATCAGTTATAAATTCACTACAGGTATGCAATAGTCCTGTCAACAAATCTGACAGTTGGTTGGTGTACATATGTGTACAGAACTCTGTGATACTCGGGAACTAGTTTCTACAGTGACAGGGACAAGGCTATGACAAATCATGGACAATCACAGACACTTCTACCATATTAGTACTAGTAACTTGGAACGTGTTGACAGATTCGTATTACTACTGATTTTCTGCAGTTAAATGCGTCTATTAGTCTTAATTGTTGTAATTAGTCATTCTAATTCAACACCTTTCCTCCAAAGGTCACTGGCTTTGTGAGTTATTAAGATGCTGGCCAGTTCTTGTGCGAATGCTCTGACCATTGGTAGGGTTGACACATTGTCATATGTACAGGTTGGGATATATTCTGGGGACACCAGATTGTTTAGGCCAACACATACCCATGGTCAGTACAGGTTTAGAACATTCATTATTTTCCTAGCTGAGAGCCTATACCTTTCACACTTTAGTTGTTAGTCTGTTTCTTGTATGAATTACGTATTTTCTATCATGACATGACAGCTTTAGGCAACTGTTACATGCAGTATGGTACATATTTATTTCCTACAATCACAGGACATTTGGCATTGTATCATTGTTGGTCAGGACACACCTACCCACACAGTGACTGTCCCTCACACAGTGGATCAGGGGGTATCCTGTTTACGTCAGTGCCTTCATCACCCTATTTCCAATTGCCACTATGTGAATGTGTACAATATACTCTCTTGATTATTCATGTTGGGACACGTGCGACAAGGGCAGATGTTTGATCCTGGGTAGTAGGTTCTGCACGACGATCTAGGGCTGGACAGTCTCGTGCACCACTACTGCACATCCCAACTTGTGTCCAGATATCTACAGGACTGGACATCATGTCTTGATACCCATTCTGATGTTTGCACATGTTACTTATCCCATGAGGGATATCCAAAAATTTAACAAGACCAATACCGACCATACTTTTGGCTTTACAAAAATGTGCTGGGAGTTTTACATGCAAGGGATACATAGTTTGCAATCCTGAAACTGCCTAGGGTGACACTGCCTACTACATATGAGTAGTGGTCACTATGTGTAGATATGGCTGTGCCAAGCTAGTAGGCCAAGTATGGCTGGATTTGGTGGACGTTCAGGTATGGGGGTGGGTTGTGTGCTGTGGAGGGGATGATAGGTATTCCATTATAAATCCAGGTCTGTTGCATTTGAATTGGCCGGTTCCATCAGGACCAATCTGTGGGTATGTGCCAGTGACATTTCTGTACATTTGTATCGCACATTTAAATATTCATATGTTTGTGTGATTGTGTTCTACAGTATGGCCTGTCAGGTTGTATTGCAGATGTGTATACATGTTCTTTGTGTTTCTTTCTGATTCCTCCGCTGCTCCATCATACGCCTCCAGTTCACTTATTCTGCATACGACACAGTCTCGCCTTTGAGGATTATACCATTACCCACCCCCTCCCCACACACATATTCCTGACACTCCATCCATCACTGCTTTGGTTGATGGCCCATGACACAGTCAAGGTAACACAGTGCATGCACTACATATGTCAGGTACCTGTATGGTTGTGTGACCTACCCTGGCATGTTTCACCTTCCACATGCTATACATCACGCACATAGGTACACGCCCATACTTAACTTTCATGACATGGTTGGTACACCCGGGTAATACCCGTTCAACTGTGACACATCCTGACATGTATGGCTTGGACCGCATATGTGCGGATTTTGGCCGACTGCTCTGATCATTGGTAGGATGTCACCTTTTCCTATGCCCAGGATGGGATATATTCCGGACACATATTCGATTGTACTGGACAACACATACCCACAGTCAATGCTACGGATAATACTGTTCCTTTAAGCCTAGTTGTTGCCTTATTGTTGTAGCAGTTTATATGCTCCATCTGTTTTGTTTTCATGCTTATTCTATTTCCTGTCACATATGGTATGTTAAATATGGACATACCTATTGTATGTGATTATTACATGCGTTGTGGGATATAATTCTATCATACAATTGCTAGATATTTACATTTATTGTGGTTTTGTTATGGACACATCTGCCCAGCTGTGTACTCTCCCTCACAATGTGGGACAGCTGGTGACCTTGACCATTGGGCTGGACGTAGCTATTGGCGGCGCGCTAACATGATGCATTTCACTTCCACTTGGTATAACTATCTACACTGCGTTGGACTATGGGAACAAGGTTTTCAATGTCATTTGTTCGAGGGATGGGGACCCGTTATTCCTTACCGTGCATTTGTGTTTGCTTCTTCATTTTGTGTTCGCAGGAACTGTCTTGCATGCTTTGCATATGTTTCAGTATCCACGGACACTGACAGATGTGATTACTATTGCATGCAAATTGTTATATGCTAGCATTTTAGGTTGCACATCGACAGCTGACATTTCCACGCCTCCGTGCGGCACTTCGACATGCCCTATGCACTTGCGCTCGTTTCCTATGACCATGGTTGTGGCGGCAGCGCGCCTTCATTAATATGCATTTGGCGCTACTGCACCATCTTCACGCCACACGGTCGGCGCAAGCCTAACACCGGTCTTGCACCGAGCTTCATGAATCCCGGGGATAATGTTTACATGGCATAATTATTTAGGGAATGCCATTAAAAAAGGAATGATTGAAAAATGTATGTATTTTATATGCTGAAATTGCATTGGTGTAGTGTCTAAAGTTTGCAGCATTCTGTCCACAGTGAAAATATTCGTAATATACATAGGAGTGCCATTAGCAAAAAGTAAACCATGTAGTACAGTTATACATAAAACAACTACAGTATATATATATATATATATATATATATATATATATAAATATATATATATATATATATATATATATATATATATATATATATATATATCACTTCTACCTATGTGCACATAAATTTGAGATTGTTAATTTTAAATACAGCTAAAATGTGTTTAATGCAATTGCTAAATAAAAGGGTCAAGTGCATAAGTGCATATGGGTCATCTAGTCAGTGCAAGAAAGTAGTTATGCAAGGATTATTAGGAGAACTTGCCACTGGATTCAGCAAGCCCTGCATGGTGTGCACGTCTAGTGCAGGAGCTCCAGCAGGCAAAATGTCTGCCGTGCGATCCAGGAATAAGATGTAGGGATGTGCACGAGTGCTCCTGCATTATTCCTGCATGGACTCAGCCCCTGTATGTAAATTACCCCATTTGCAGGAGAAATCCATGCAAATAAGGTGAATTTGTGATCCAGGAAGCTGGAAACTGGCCATGCAGGACTAGTGTAATCTGCAGAAATGTACTCCGCCAGTAACGGAGTACATTTCTGCAAATTACAAAATGGAGCCATGACAGTTCCAAATAAAGGGTGAATATTATCTAGAAAGTATAAGCCAATGGCCAAATATAAGGCCGTTGGCATGGAAAACAGTTGCAAAAATAAAAAAAATCAACTTTTATTATTTTTAGCCGATCTCAGCTGTGTAAGCGTAGGGCAGTGGCACGCAAATTGGATCGGCAGAAAAATAGGAAAAAATTCCTAAAATAAGCATTCTAACCAAAATCACTATTTTGTCATTATACTCAATGGCAGGCAGAAGACAACATGGCCAGTGAATAGTGGTTGCTAAGGGGGGAGGCTCATTGTGGGACATGTAACTATGCATCAGCAGGCAATCCTATGCAAATGAGGGGAATGATACTGAATCCCAGATTTCCCCTGCATTCTAGTCAGCACCCAACAGTGTAAGAGCAGGAATAGCCTGGTGCAATCCTAGGAATTAGCTGACATCATGCTGGTTATGCACTGGAGCCATGGCTGATGACACCCATAAGAAATGTACACACACCCGAACAAGAACTCCATAATGAGGCACATGCACAGACCAGAATCATAATAGAGCCAGTGTTTGGGATGCTCAAGTCATGGTTCCAATGCCTGGACACATCTGGTGGAGCCTTGCAGTACTCACTTCTACCTATGTGCACATAAAGTTGAGATTGTTCATTTTAAATACAGCTAAAATATGTTTAATGCAATTGCTAAATTAAAGGGTCAAGTGCATAAGTGCATATGGGTCATCTAGTCAGTGCAAGAAAGTAGTTATGCAAGGATTATTAGGAGAACATGCCACTGGATTCAGCAAGCCCTGCACGGTGTGCAGGTCTAGTGCAGGAGCTCCAGCAGGCAATATGTCTGCTATGCAATCCAAGAATAAGCTGTAGGGACGTGCACGAGTGCTCCTGCATTATTTCTGCATGGACTCAGCACCTGTATGCAAATTACCCCATTTGCAGGAGAAATCCTTGCAAATGAGGTGAATTTGTGATCCAGGAAGCTGGAAACCCGCCATGCAGGACTAGTGTAATCTGCAGAAATGTACTCCGCCAGTAACAGAGTACATTTCTGCAAATTACAAAACGGAGCCATAACAGCTCCAAATAAAGGGTGAATATTATGTAGAAAGTATGCCAATGGCCAAATATAAGGTCATTGGCATGGAAAACAGTTGCAAAAATAAAAAAATCAACTTTTATTTTTTAGCCGATCTCGACTGTTTAAGCATAGGGCAGTGGCACACAAATGGGATCGGCAGAAAAATAGGAAAAAAATACCTAAAATAAGCATTTTAACCAAAATCACTATTTCGCCATTATACTCAATGGCAGGCAGAAGACAACATGGCCAATGAATAGTGGTTGCTAAGGGGGGAGTCTCAGTGTGGGACATGTAACTAAGCATCAGCAGGCAATCCTATGCAAATGAGGGGAATGATACTGAATCCCAGATTTCCCCTGTATGCTAGTCAGCACCCAACAGTTTAAGAGCAGGAATAGCCTGGTGCAAGCCTAGGAATTAGCTGACATCAAGGGGGGATGCTGGTTATGCACTGGAGCCGAGGCTGATGACACCCATAAGAAATGCACACACACCCGAACAAGAACTCCATAATAAGGCACACGCACAGCCCAGAATCATAATAGAGCATGTGTTTGCGATGCTCAAGTCATGGTTCTGGTGCCTTGACACATCTGGTAGAACCTTGCAGTACTCATCAGCTACATGTACCCAAATTGTTATCGTATGTGTCATGCTACACAATATGATCTTGTGTAAACAGCTGCAGCAGAAATAGCACGGGGCAGGGCCACACATCCCCAAACCAATGCCAAGGCCTTCACAGGCACAGAGTGACTCAGAGGAAGAACAACCTGAGCCTGCCCCAGTAGGCATTCCCAATATGCCCTGGCCTTGGCAAAGAGGCAAAGCATAGCACATACACTGACACAGTAGGGACCCAGGGAATGACACCTCTCTCTGTCTTGCACATACAGTAAAAGGGATGCCAAATATGACACTACCTGTGCTCAACCATGTATAGGGAGTGTACTATGTGCATCCAACATAGGCAGCCCCCAGCACCATCCTCAATACTGGCACACCCACAAGGTAAGTCACTCTCCTTACCAATTGCCGATTGGAGTAGTATGTGTTATTACTTGTATCTATGGTATGATGTGAGCATGCAAGGGAATTGGGTGGCTGAATGGGATGCCAGAAGATAGTAGACACCTATAGTGGCAGCATGAGATCTGTAACAAATACTGGTGTTACCATAGTAGCCATTACTACAGATGGTGACAAAACCCACTTCAGGAAATGTGCTGGGCCACATGTGTGTCCATATGACACACACATGTCAGTTAGGGAGGTTCACATACCCAATAACAGTTTCAGCCAGCAGGACAGGTGTAGACAAACACAAATAAAAGGCTGTGCCAAGGCCTCTAAATGATGCCTTTGGGTTACATCCCCCCAGGCCTACACAGACAGACTACATCCGGTCAGGCAGTGGGCTGTTAGTTCTGAAGGGTAGGAAGTCAGAAACTAATATGTAGGTCAATCAAACCTATGACCTGTAGTACACCGATGTGCCTCTAGTCCACATGTAGGTTAGAATACAGAATGAAATGGAGTACCTGACATACCAGTACAGTCATAGCAAATGTGTACAAGTGTCAGGTGTGCCCCCTTCAATCCTATGTAGAAATGTAGAAACAGCCAGGTGTGCCCCCCAATCCTGTGTATAAATGTAGAAATAGTCAGGTGTGCCCCCCCCAATCCTTTGTAGAAATGTAGAAACAGTCAGGTTTGCCCACTCATCCTATGTAGAAATGTAGCAACAGTCAGGTGTACCCACCTAATCCTGTGTAAAAATGTAGAAAGTCAGGTGTGCCCCCCCAATCCTATGTAGACATGTAGTAACAGTCAGGTGTGCCCCACCAATCCTATGTAGAAATGTAGAAACAGTCAGGTGTGCCCCCTACCTCAAAACCACATAGAAATGTAGTAACAGTTAGGTGTGCCCCCCAATCCTGTGTAGAAATGTAAAAATAGTCAGGTGTGCTTCCCCAATCCTGTGTATAAATGTAGAAACAGACAGGTGTGCCCCCCAATCCTGTGTAGAAATAGTCAGGTGTGGCCCCCCTCAATCCTGTGTAGAAATGTAGAAACAGTCAGGTGTGCCCCCCAGTCCTGCATAGAAATGTAGTAACAGTCAGGTTTGCCCCCCCTTCCCCAATCCTGTGTAGAAATGTAGAAACAGTCAGGTGTGCTCCCCCCAACACTATATAGAAATGTAGTAATGGTCTGGTGATCCCCCCCAATCCAATGTACACATGTTGTAACAGTCAGGTGTGCCCCCCCCCAAATCCTATGTAGAAATTTACTGCCATGTATGTGTAGGTATAATACCAGTGGAGCACAGATGCCCAGAGGTCGCCAAGGTAGCAGGATAGATAGTAGCATTTGTACAATATGCAGGTATGTGTGCGTTAGGTTGGTGTGTGTTTCATACTGTGTGAGAGTGGTCAGTATGTATGCATGTTGAGGTATGACCTGGTGGCCATTGCCCACTACTGCTGATGACAGGGCCAAGCCCTCACAACTGCAGTGCCAAAGGCAATTCCCACCAGTATAACACACACTAGCAGTAAGCCATTGTAAATGTATGGTGTTAATATGTGTCACCATCTGAAAGATTGACATGGTACAGCTGTTGGGCTAGATATACAAGTAGTACACTGGGGAAAGTACCCCAGACATACAGTATATAATGTGTAACTGTGAAATGGACACACCCAACTCACCCAAACACCAGCCACAGGTACCTCTCTGGTCGTATCCCTGCTGTTGAGAATAGGTACAATATGGCCCACACCTGTATATGGCAATAGCGAAAGAATTCAGCATGCAGTGCAGGTGTCCCATGCATGTGTGTCCCTAGCTGTAGGTAGCACCCTGCCAGCATCCATACCACCTGATCATTACTGATAGAAAGTATTGGCATGAACACTTAGCACACCTACCCGGTCATCCCAATGGAATATACTGTATGGCGGTCTGGGACTGTAGCACTGACAGAATGCAATGGCTTGCCACAGCTGGCCTGCATCACCACCAAATGTCCTACAGGCCTACGCCAAAGGCCTGTGTCTCAGATGTACTGCCAATGCATGTTATGTCATGAACACCCAAATAACATAACACACTCCACATAGGCCAGATGCAAGGCCATGTGGACAAACCACAGTAACATGTCTACCATGTCCCACTGCATGAACTGTGGCCCAACACCAAAAAACAGCTGTGATGAGGTGATAACCTTAGGGAAAGTATCAGAGAATGTATGCATAATGTACGGAAGTGGATAGAATAATAGATAGGGGGTGGGAGCATGGGCAGCATGGAATGTGCAAGGACCGACACACAGCTGTGTGCACACACTATCCCTGGGTGCAATCACATAAATGGGTGGCTACAAACCTGCCTGTACACCACAATAGGGGTAATGTCCCAACTTATGGTCCCAGCCTCTGGGTAACCTGTGTGAATCTGTACAGCTGTGAGGTATTGCCACAGCAAGATAAGGCCATACTGTCATGTCGATGGATCTACAAGCATGGGGTCCTCTGCCAGCACTGTACCAAGGTGCTAAACCAGATACACAGACCCAGCAGCAAGTGTCTGCAGCTCCCCTCCAGAATGGCATAGCTTTCCATGAATATGTAGGCATTTGCCCACAATACCGGACACAGCTGCATTCACCCTTGTTCTCCAGGACATCACTGTGAGCAAGAATGACCACCTGACAGTACTTGAGGACATAAAATATCACAGTGTATAACAGTACATATGTCCGAATATCTCTGCTAACACCAGTACCATGTAGCAGAAGCAGCACAGACACAATCACCTACAGTGCACACTATTCCTTGCACAGTTTTACCCCATATTGCCAAATGATCTACGGATACCCTGCAGAAACAGTTTGCTACCTGTAGGTGTACAACACAAAGGTCTGTACTGGAGTACAAATTACCTGGAATGGATCCACACATTCAGTACAGAAGGGCATACTGGGCATGCTCACACACATAAATGAAGGCAATGTCAGACAAAAGCATAGTGAAAGGTCATACTGGGCATGCTCACACACGTAAACAAATGAAGCCCATGTCTGCAAACAACAGTGGACAATACATACCTGACAGTTGCAGATGTTAGTGCATACACTCCTCAGTATGCACCAGCCATGCTTTGCACACACATTGGATAGGAATACAGACACATATCCAAGGACAACACACTATAATATGCCAAAAGTAGACATACATAGATGTGTGGAAGAAAATGACTGTGACAAAGAGCCATCCATCATGAAGCCCAGCACACAGCCAAATGACTGCAACCACATGATGTGTAAATGTCACTCAATGTAGAAGTTAGCCACTGGTATCCATCAGCATTACAGACTATGTGGTGCAAGTGCTAGCTGTGCAACATGACTGTACAAAGCAGTAGTCATCTAGCAGCTGTATACACATACCTGCAGAATATAGCCCTGTGTGTGCCTGCATATGGTGTGTCAACCTCTATATGAATGGGTTATGGCCCATGCACACACACTGCCCTCCCCATAGCCCTACTATGACAAGCCTGCTAATGTCATTCACTGTGAAATACACCTTTGGGAAGGGAGTAGCCCAGTAATCTCTGCAGTGCATCATAAAACTGTGTGATGCTACAGTGTGATAAACAAGTTAGGTAGGAGTTCTAATCCCAAACATGGCAACTGTGTGTGTTTGCGTGTCTCTGTCTGTGTAGGGAGCAATGCTTTTTAGGCTAGTCACACTTACTACATTTCAAATGCCCTACTTCGGCAAGGTTGCTGATGTCATTCACTGTGAAATACACCTTTGGGAAAGGTATAGCCCAATAATCTCTGTGGCACATCCTATAACTGCGTAATGTTGTACTATGATAAACTAGTTAGGTAGAAGTTCTAATCTAATCTGTGTAGGGAGCAATGCTTTTTAGGCTAGTCACACTCATTACATTTCAAATGCCCTACTTTGGCAAAGCTGTGGATGTCATTCACTGTGAAATACACCTTTGAGAAAGATGTAATCCAATAATCTCCATGGCGTGTCCTATAACTTAATGGTGTAGTATGATAAACTAGTTAGGTAGGAGTTCTAATAACAGATAAGGCAATTGTGTGTTTCTCTGTCTGTGTAGGGAACAATGCTATTTAGGCTAGTCACACTCACTACAATTCAAATGCCTTACTTTGGCAAGGCTACTGATGTCATTCACTATGAAATACACCTTTGGGAAAGGTGTAGCTCAGTAATCTTTGTGGTGTGTCCTATAACAACATAATGCTGTAGTGTGATATAGTACTTTCGAAGGGGTTCTATTCCCACAAATGGCAAGTGTGGATGTTTGTGTGTTCCGATATCTGTGTAGGGAGCAATGCTTTTTTTGGCTAGTCCCACTCACTGCAATTCAAATGCCCTACTTTGGCAAGGCTGCTGATGTCATTCACTGTGAAATACACCTTTGGGGAAGGTGTAACTCTGTACTCTCCATGGTGTGTCCTATAACTGCATAATGCTATAGTGTGATAAACTAGTTAGGTAGGAGTTCTAATCCCATACATGGCAATTGTGTGTGTGTGTGTGTGTGTGTGTGTGTGTGTGTGTGTGTGTGTGTGTGTGTGTGTGTGTGTGTGTGTGTGTGTGTGTGTGTGTGTCTCTGTCTGTGTAGGGAGCAATGCTTTTTAGGCTAATTACACTCACTACAATTCAAATGCCCCACTTTGGCATGGCTGCTGATGTCATTCACTGTGAAATACACCTTTGGAAAAGGTGCAGCCCAGTAATCTCTGTGATTCATCCTCTAACTGCGTAATGCTGTAGTGTAATAAACTAGTTAGGTAGAAGTTCTACTCCCAGACATGGCAAATGTGGGCCTATGTTGAGAGCAATGCTTTTTAGGCTAGTCACACTCACGACAATTCAAATGCCGTACTGTGGCAATCCTGCTCATGTCAGTCACTGTGAAATACACCTTTGAGGAAGAAGTACTCGAGTAATTGCCATGGCATGTCCTATAACTAAGTAATGCTGTAGTGTAATACACTAGTTAGGTAGGAGTACTAATCCCAGGCATGGCAGGTGTGTATATGTGTGTGTGTGTGTGTGTGTGTGTGTGTGTGTGTGTGTGTGTGTGTGTGTTTGTCATTTGTATCCTGTGCGGAGGTGGCTGTGAGTGTGTACTCATTGTGGAGCGGGTTTTGCAAATATCTTATATGATGGCCCTATTATATGTCACAATGTTCATTTTACAAGAATAACAGATGTGAAATAGCCAAGAATCTGGGGTGGCAATCCATATCCCTACATGTGACATCAAGGCCTGGTGAACAATGTTAGCAACCCTTGTATTACACAGAGAATACTCTCAACCCATGTCTCATACACAAACACACTTGCCTAGGCAAGAACTGCTATGTTGTTAGTACCCTGCATATTTCCTTCAGATAGTAACCATGATGTGATTGCAGTGGATGACAGAAGGCATGGCACCCTGTCCATCAGTAACATATGCACATACATGCAGACAGCGTGCCTTCACTATGCTCCCCACTGGACATCTGAAACACCTGTGGTGCCATCAAATGTGACCCACAAAGGGCATACCATGCCTTATACACATGCCCTGTATGGACAGATGCCACTGAAACCAGGGAATACCTGTATCATGCTATCAATGTAGGTGCAGGGTCAACCTGCTATCCATTACCTGTTCCCAGCACATGATGTCAGGACAGGCACACCTGATTATAACAATCTGTGCACACAACATGGGGCAGACACCCCAGGTACAGTTCCACATGTCACTGTACATGCATGTGGGACATGTGCATATCCCAGACAGCATCCATATCATGGACTAAAGAACACATAAATGCAAGCATCGAACAGCAATGGCCACAAACAAGTGTTACCCAGGTGACTGGATGGTGAATACAATACCCACCTGTATGGACCAATCCGGACACTGCACTCCTGAGCACACTGCAGACCATTGTCATGTGGCCTAATGCCAAGGTATACCCTTCACATAGCCTTTTATATCTTTCTGGCACAGTTAAACACTATGCACCCATAAAGCAATGCACACATGCATGTCAGTACTGACACCCTGTATCTGTGTGTGTGGTGTATGATGCTTTTGACCATATTCACACTCACTACAACCCCCACTGGCATACTAAAGCATGCTGTCTGATGTCAGACACCCCCACATACCCTTTTCCCATATAACCTCTGGATAACCCCTGTGGTGCATGTGATACCTGCACAGTACTGTACTGAGGCAAATTAACTAGTGAGGAAGTTTATTTCTGACCCTACCAAGCGTGTCAATGTGAGTCCCTGAGAGAGTGTGGCTGTGTTGATGCTGACACCTGTCCATGCAGGCAGGCACGTGTACTACGCCTTCTGTATCACTACCATATCAATGTTGCAGCTGTCACTCACCATCACATATACGTTTGGAGAGCTCCTCAACATGTAAGCTATGTGGAACATCCAATAACTGCATAGACATTTGATAGCAATACATAGTCAGGGGTTTGTTACCCTGTACTGGTAGGTGTGTGACACAAACATGCATAGGTTTTACACTTCCACCCCCTCCCTGGCTTATCTTTCCCTCTGTTTGCCTCTCTCACCCCCTCTCTGGTGGATGTGGAGAACTACACCTGCTTTGCTTAGGCAGCAGCATGTGTTTTTTAAGTGATGCTCATGATCAGCTGATGGTCTCTGCATGAATTGCAGCCCTCCTCTAGCTGATTGCATGTGAAACAGCTGTGGTAACATTCTCATAGCCAATTGCATGGAAACATACTCCAATATCTAGGAACATCATGTTGGTTTTGGGCCTTTACATTCACTGTGAGCAGGACCTAGATCTGGTGTTTGACAAACAGCATCACAGATGGATTGGTGATTCATCTCAAACAACATACACTGTGGAAACAGGCAAACACACAGGAGGGGGATGTGCCTGACATGACTACAGAATGTAAGTGTTTCTATTCTGCATTTGGAGTAATGGTTTAACAGGGTGTGTATGAATATGGCTGGTCTACATGTTTTAATACCTGTCATGACAGTGCTATGTTTCTGAGGAAACCCCCATCTGTAGGGTCATCTGCAGACTGGGCAGTGTGTGTTGCCTTTTGTTTCTTGTGTTACTCACAGAGCACCTATCTGTGAACTGCAGAAGCATAGTGTGAGGATTGCAGTCAGTACATGGTGACAGCCACGAGAGTTTCTAACGTCATATCCCTCATAGGACATATGTCACAGCAAACCCTGTTACAACAGTAAATGTATGAGGTTATCACAGCAACATGTCAATTTTGGCACTATGTTTGTGCCTCCAGCCACAACTCTGTCAACCTTTGTACATATGTCATTCAGTATGAGGTGCATATGTTCTGTACACCATCATTTATTGACATCATATCTGATAACAAGCCAGAGAGATATCAGACTGCTACACATGTTATGTATAGTAGGGGTTATATGTGAGGGCATAACCTGGGCATTCTGTGGTTGTGTGTACAGTACTGAAGTCTGTGTACTTATGGTGATTGTCAAAAGTGTGTGCATTGTTAATATGTAACTTGGCTGTGTACAGACTGTGGTAGATGTCATTGATCTTGGGCCTGTTCTATCTAATGCAACATGCTGCTCCACTGTATGTTATCCTATCGGCTTACATGTTTAAAGGGTCAAACACACACATGTCCCATACCACAGACAGGCATCAGACCACACTGTGTAGTGGCCCAGTATATGTATTGTTAGTGTGTGAGTGGCACATATGAGGATGGTGTTGATCAGATAGTCCATATACTGTAATATTGCGCTAGCTTACCATATGTTGCTGTGGCTGTGTTCACATCGGTTATGGTCATGCACTTTCACACAGGTGTCTGTTACTCTGTGCTATGACATGCCTGTAGAGACTGCTATATATGCAGGTACATGTGTGTTCCCCCATAGGAAATGCAGGCCAGTGTTGTAGCAGTCTGCTTGTAGCCTTTACAGTGCTTTGCTACATGCCTAGCAGCTTAATGTACTTACCCAGTGAGATGTCATGTCCAGATACTTGAAAGATGTACTGCTGATGGGCCCCCATAACAGTTATGTATGTCAGACAGAGCAGTGGGATGCTGCACAGATGTATGTCAATATCTAGTGGCTAGTATGTGGCCATGGCACCTCAGTGCCAGAGGTTATCATGTATCAGGACAGAGAGGGGTGTGTGAATGCATAGCCTACGGGGGCAAATGTGTACCAGTAGTTATGTGTTATACCCATCTACATGGATGTTAACATCCACGTTGTCAGGCTTGGTCCACATGTCTTGCACTAAGGGGTTCTGTGTATGCCACTGGACTGACCAGAGTGTGCCAGACTGTCCACATTTATTGGCCATATCTCTGCTGTAGTCCACAGGATCATTACTGTGGTATAAGTGGTACTGTACTATGATGTCCATAGGATGTCTGTCAGTAGTTAATGGTGCACATGTTAAAAGCAGATGTGACCTCCCACACACAACATGTCTGTGAATACAACCCCTATCACAGTAGCAATAGTCTACATATATATCTGCAATATATATCTGACATCCCCTTGCATTAAGAGGTTGGGAGTATTGGGGCTGAGGTAGGGCTCCACTCCATACTCAGGACATATGGTGAACATATATGTATATATACTTATCCATTTATTTATATAGATATATACACATATACATATTGACATACATAGATGAATATGTACATATATATATATATATATATATATATATATATATATATATATATATATATATATACATATAAACACTCAGATATATACAGCAATATATGTCTACATATATACAGATATACTTATGGATATCTACATATATATTGACAGTAATAGGTATATCATAAAGGATATGTACGCACATATAGTTATAGATATCTACATATATATCTACATTAATAGGTATATCTGTACACATAGGATGCACATATATATATATATATATATATATATATATATATATATACATATATATATATATATATATATATATATATATATATATATATATATATACATATATTATAGCTAGATATATATATATATATACATACATATATATATATATATATATATATATATATATATATATATATATATATACACATATTATATACATATATATATATATATATATATATATATATATATATATGCACATACGAAGAGCTGTACACATGGGCCATATATACATTGCACTATACAGATGTGTATACAGACATATGTATGAATATACATGTGTATGTACATGTAGACATATATCTACCTACTATATGTATATATCCATATTCCTGTCATGTGTAAACCTCATGGTTGTGTATACTCTCCCAGATGTATCTCACCGTATGTATCTGCTATGTGTACATTATGATAAAACAACATATGTGATGCAACAGTCATATTAATAACAAGTACTACACAATTGTGAAAGGGAAGGCAATTGTTCAATACTAATCAATATGTGCATTGATGGATATATTGGAAAAACAACAGCTGTCATCACAGTGGTCATGGCTTAGTGGTTAAGTGTTGTGACTTTAGTGTACATGGTCCTAGGTTCAAGACCTACAAGGGCTGTTCATTTTGTTGCTGAGTAGAACAAGGGCTGTTGGATACATAGTGGTTAAGGCAGTTTTGAGCAGCTTTAAGTAGGTTTGCATGGTTTTGCGTGAAGCTAAGTGGTGCTAAGCTATGGGTAAATCTACGGGCGCTTACACAGTGTAGGCTTCACTTACCAGTGGGCAAATCAGCTTAGCTGTTATATTGCAGCAATGTTGATACCTGCTAAGCATGGCTTAGCCCTGGTAACCAGTTCACACCACCCAGGCTGATAACATAGCAGGGTAATGACATCTCTAATAAGTATATGTAATGCCATGTACAATACATGTGCCTATGTGCTGTCATTACAGTAGCAAGGGTTGTGAGTGTCATTTGTGGGACACAGAAGTATATAAGGCCTGTACAGCACTGTTATCTGTGTGAATGTGTTACATACAGGGGTAGAAGCCCAGGGTACGTGTTGTCACACTGGCATGTAGTGTATCATGGCGGTACTACTGTTGACAGTGCTTACCCAAGCAAGAGTAGAGTGCCAGTTGTAGTACTGACAACAGGCACACCTGCAGGCATAGCTGGGATCTCAGGCCTCCCTGTTGTATCCCTGGTGTGTGAGCTGTGTCACTGTATATAGCCCCTACTGGGTAATGAACTGACATGTAGAATGTAACTGTAGACTACTGTCGGTACAACACATGATATCGAGGGATCCTGACATGTAGTTATGGCATACATATTTTTGTCAAACGTCTATTTTTCAACACATTCATCCAGCTGCATAACTACTTGCCAAGATGATGACTGTCAGTCCCTGTACAGATGTGCAGATGACAGGTATCCATTTAGGATAAGTACATGCATCCTAAGCTTGACTGACACTGACATGTCTGCCCAGCTGTGTAAGAACTGGCACATATTGGAGATAATACCCTGTATGCACCACATGCCACAGGTACCTTCACTACACTACCACAGTCAACAGAACATGCTTTGGTACAGGTCTCCATCACAGACACTAACCATGTGTTGTAATGCATGTTGCATACACATCAACATGATCACCTCAGTGGCCATATATAGGAGGCACCTGGAGGAATGGCCGATACATGTCCCTCTCACTCTGAGGGTTACCACAGTAGTGTCTGTCGATAGGTTGCCTGCTACCACATGCCAGGTGGCAGGATACCACTGTACACACAACCCCTACACAACCCCTCTCTCCTTAGACAATAGCTAGGTACACTGCTGTGGCCATCTGCAGCGATGCATCCCAATACTGACTCATGTGTACATGTGCATGACTGCGTATAGCAGTGTCTGTGTACTAGCGCACCTGTACTTGGGAATTCCATGAGGGCCTTCACAACTGCTGCAACACCCATTGCCATAGTCAGTTGTGGCTGCTGCTGTATGGGACATTACATGTACCCTATTAAGCTCCTCTCAATACCAGCTACAGGAGTCTTGCAGTACCAGCACAACAGTGTTGTGCAAATGGGTTGATAGACATGGGATACCCATTGTGTTCTGGCAAGTGTGTGTATGTGTGCATGTACGTATATCTGTAGGGTACAGCATTCCAAGGCTACATACTCCTATTACAATAGCCATTGCCACACAGTAGTACAGATAGTGTTGTTGCTGCCTATAGGTAAGGCATGACAATGCAACACCCTAATATGCATGTGGCATGTGTATTAGATGCATATCCCTGTAGTACCACTTTTGGGATCTACAATGGGTTGTATCGCAGTCATGGCCAATGTGTGATGGTGGGTATATCAGAGTGTCATCATGGGCTTCATGGAGTACAATGTCCACTGGGGAATGTGGGTGCCGTGTACACTGTTGTTACACCAAGGTACACCCGGTATATGTCCCGTGTACCACGTTATGGTTACCACTGTCACCATCAACCATACATGTAACTGATACCACATTCCAGGCCAGTTATGCATGCACTGTGTACAGCCTAGCTGTAACACATTGGACACATGGTCAAGTTAGTTTGCAGTGATAGGCCCAGGTCTCTTGGACATGTGTCTGCCTGTTATGTGTCTGTTAATGGGCATATGAAGATATGTCACACTATGTATTGTCCATATACACCCATTAGATCCCCCATTAGAATACTGCACATGTCTGGGAATGTTCTGCATGTAACATGTAACCTAGAACACACCTCACCCTAAATGCTGTGTGGTGTGTGCAATGGAAGCCACACACTTTTCTACATACCTAGGGGTCTAGTCCCAGTGTTGCCAAGTAAGAGTGTGCATGTATGTGGATGGGTCTACATCATGTCGCAGATTATGCATGCCCCACTGGGTCACTTGCCCATGTGGCACAGGCAATAACTGTTATACAAACCTGTGATGTGTTCAACTGTGCCCCAGATATGTCACAGCCATGGTGTCACCACAGTGCCATACCCTGTTATGGAATATGACTTAAGACCAATCTCGTGATGACACATGTACACCTACAACACAAATGGATAACATTATAGAGACCACAATTAACCAATGTTACTAACAGCTATAATGCATCATTGCTGGACAGCTACACTACCTGACATATATGCATTACACTTTACTCCTTACAACATGTTACACTGCAGTACTGTGGTATGCTGTAGTTCAGTCACCTTGTGCATCAGAACTATATTATCCTGTCCCTGCATTGATGGTATGGATGACAGGGATGTGGCACAGGTATCATCATATGCACAGGGTGTGTTTTTGGTTTGCCAGAGGCTGAGAGCGGGCCATACATTTGACACCATGTGTGGGGGTGAGGGGTGTACTGAGGTGAACCGGGTGTGGTGATGTGGTGTGTGTTGCTATGGGGTTGCCCTAGGTGTGTTTGTATAGTCTGTGGATATGCATGCACACAGTTCTGCCATGTGGCTGCCCTACACAGGTGTTTTTGCAGACCATACCTGGCATGGTGTGCGGTTCACTACCTCTGGCCATTTACATGTGGACTGCGCCTGCCAGGGATTCCATGGGCACATCCATGTACAGGCCTTGATGTGCTACTCACCTGATGATGACCAATGTTGACTGGAACCAAGTCCCTCCTGGGAATGGCCAGGACCATGTGCTCGTGACCAGATGTGGTGTGGTGTGGAGAGCACCCTCCCCACAGTGCCCGGGCTGGTACTGCCACTACGGAAGCCCCTTGGTTTCCTAGCACATCCACGTTGATTGGCAGCTGTTAGTATTGCTGGCCTACATCCACGCAGCTGTCACTGCACTCCCACAACACATTCAAGCATGGGCAGACCACGGTCGATGAGGGCCATCATCTCACCTGACTGTCTATCCATGAACTCAGTTAACGCACGGATGGCACCAGCCAGTTCACGGGCATTGTCACTTGCAGATGTGAGACCAGCCCTCTGGAGCCTCAGGCCCTGTTTGGTGTAATGTTCTATATGTGCCTGCACCACCATGACAGCCTGAAACATGCACCTGCTGGTAACAGCTGTGTTGCATCTTCCAGGGGCATGATGACCAGTGGCCCTACCATGAGCACCCTGGGACATCTGCCTATGTGATGCCTATGTGGTGCCCAGCTGGACATCCAGCTATGCCTGCTGTGACCAGACACAGTAGGCATGGTTACCACACTTTCCTGTGCACTGCCACCAAATGCCAGCTGTCCCTCCACTATGGCCACTAGTGATGGGGTATGTATAGGCAATTGAAACTGTGTGTGAGGTTAGGGTCGCTAAAAGGGGGATGTCAAATGATGTCACTGTTTCAGCCCCTGACAACCCCACCTGTGCCTCAACAGTACTAGCATCATCTTCGGTGTCTGTATGGACACCAACATCAGATTGCATGCAGGAGGGACCCTGACCCACCTCTCCACCTGTGGGGGAAAACAATAAATGCACTTTAAAACATGTACAGCATTGCATAACTGTACACACAAGCATGCACACACACACACATACACACACACACACGCACACATGCACACACGCACACACACACACACACACACACACACACACACACACACCCACACACACACACACACACACACACACACACACACTCAACCGTAATACCTACCTTTCTGTGACTTTACAGACAGTCTCACGTATATTTCCATGTGTTCCCCATCCTGCATCACACTTGGTAACATACACACAGTGATACCACTCATTAACATAACAGTCCTGTAAATGCCTAGACAAGTGATCACAACACAAGACCTGTTACTACATTACCTGCCTGACCTGTGTGTAGTGGTATTAGATGGCCTCACTGCTGTCATTCAGTGTTCACCCTGTGTATGTCCAGACATCATGAGCATGGTCCCTATATGTGTGGGCTACTATGTTCACTCCATAATATCACGAACTGGAGTGTCTTGTGTATGTATTGCTCAGTACATGTCAGATATGCTCCTCAATCAGCCTATCATGTGACAACTGTAATATATCGATACACTCCCTGGTGTTGACTAGTACTTCCCCAATGCATCTGTAATGCTGCATACGTAAGTTGTCAGTTACCTCTCTGCTAAATGCGATAGTAAGGGTATACCTGGTGTCTACCTTCCCTCTCAATGCCTGCTTCATGTTACAGACCTTATCATACTATCAGCTGTCCTGTGATTACATACATGACAAGTATTCCTGGTGTGTAATGTGGAAGTCCATGTCCATGTACAGCACGATCCCAAAGGGAGGTACTGATGTATGAACAACCCCACAATCACACATGTGCATACATGGCCACCCACACAAACAAACACACATGCATCCTACATGCATCAACCTCCCTCCACTTCACCAGAGTGACCCTACAGACAAACTAACTACCCTCAGGGATGCACACACACACACACACACACACACACACACACACACACACACACACACACACACACACACACACAGGTGAGGTTGCACAATGATAGTACACACAGTCCTCCTATTACCCATCTGTCAACATGCATAACATATGGTACACAACAGCATGCAGTGCTGCTATAGTCAATCCATGCTAGCAACTGTATAGATGTGTGTGATGCATGTGCTGTGTCACTAGGTGATACCCCTTTCTCTGGATACCACTGCACCCATGTACACAGTATTGCTGTGCACCTGTTCTGCACCCTGCCATGTAGTGTGCACCCCACCTCTCAGGTGTACAACCCATTGCTGAATGTGTAGTACTGTGTCACAGTTACATCAGCTTTAATGCTCACAGCCCCTATGTATTTCAGCAACACATACCTGGGATGATGTCTGGACAGATGTCATTTGTAAATGCCTGATGATGATATATATATATATATATATATATATATATATATATATATATATATATATATATATATATACACATATGGATACCTATATATGGGGTACATCCAGACATCAGGTCCACAATCTCACAACACCTTCCTGCACAGCTGCACTGTTCTGCCTTGCTACAACACAGACAGGTGCCACATATGGACACAGCCTGAGATTAGGGGGGTATATGTAGGGCCAGATTGCAGGCAACCCTATTACACACCTGTGGCATTTCTGCACACTACAATACAGGTTAACCTGAGCATCCTGCACGAGGTGGGCTATGGAACCCACATGTCCGTCATTATGGCATTACTTCCACCACCAGCTATTGGCCACAGTAATATACATACTTTCCATTACACAACACAGACTATGATGACTAACATCTTATCAGTTGGTGCTGCTCTGCACAGTTGATGGGTATGGCCCACTACCCACAGGGACAGACTCTATTGTCCTTAGCAGTTGTACAGCTGAACATCATTACAACAGCAACACCTGAAGGCACATATAAATCATTCCACATCATCTATACCATTATTATGGACCATGTACAATGGTCAGTTACATGCATATATACTTCACATACCTGTTCTGGGAATGAAGTCTCTTCTGGATGGTTTGCTTGATGGTGTTTTTTTGTTTGTTCTCTCTCCAGTAAATGGATTAAGCTGCTTTTAATAGATTGCAGCATGGATTTTGTTGGTGATACACATGATCAGGTGATGGCCTCTGCACCAATCAGTGTCCTCCACTTGCTACCTGCATGCAGCATACCATGTAGTACTTCCAACTGCCACTGTCATGGCAACCAACTATTATACATCCCTACATCATGTCAGCGTGGTCTCTTTACCTTTCCTGCATGGTGGACATCCTTCCTGTGTTTAGGCAGCAGTGTTACAGACAGCAGATAGCAATAACTCTTACAGGAGAGCCTGTGCACTCAGGCCAGCTACATATTTGTAGGTGGTTCCAAAACTACAGACAGAATGTCAGTAGTGTGGTTTTATGCATTGTATAGCACTGGTGTTGCAAGGTTTGTGTGTACATACCAGTTTAACTTGGAATGCAGTCTGTCTGCATAGCTCTCAACTGTGGGCCTATCCACTTGATGGCCAGAGGTGTGCCTATTATGTTTTGTCTGTCCACCACACAGGTATTTTGTCAGATATATCACTGGCAGTGTGTGTGTTGAGTGCTATCAGTACATGGCTACATGCATTTCTGTTTCTAACTTCATATTCCTGACTAAAGGTATGTTGCAGACTATCCTGTAACACCAGCAACTTGCTTAGTGTATGACAACAGTATTTCAAATATGGACCTGTGTTCCAGCCTCTGTCCTCCACCTACATACCAGGCTTTGTACATATGACATGCTGTCAGGGGTTGATATGTAGTGGGCTGTATGTCATGCTGCCTTCCCTGCCATCAGTCCACTGCTGTTGTGGCCTCCACACATATTGTGGGGTTGGGTCCCTATATGTGTGGGCTTCACCTACACAATACATGTGTGCGTTTATGCACTCCAGAGGCCAGTGTATGCAACAGTGGTATATGGCCCTGTATTATTAAGTCTAAGGGGTGGATGCACCATAACTAACCTAGGCTGTTACAACATGTGGGGTTTCAGGTGTAAGCAGTCTTAAGGTATCTGGATGTACATTACCATCCAATTCACCTTAGGTAAATGCAGGCCTACTGCTTCCTGCCATACAGACTGTTCTGTTTCTCAGTGTGATTGTGATGGTGTCAGTTATGCCTTGTTCATAGGTTCATAGGTTCATAGATAGGTACTAGGCTATCGGCCCAAAGGCCTATGTAAGCCTAGCCAACAAGGTTCCCCTGGCTTACACCACCCAAGAAAGTTATTTTCCTGTGCCTCTGTTGAGCAGAGACACAGAAGTGATCCCCGGGGTGAATTTCCTATTTCCCATCCACTCATCAAGATTTTTCTTGAAGAGTGCTAATGAAGAACTTTGCTTGACATATATGTGTAGCCTGTTCCAGAGTATGGGAAGTCTCTGGAACTGGAATCTATCCCTCCAGCATGTACTGTTTATTGTGGTGAGAAGGTTTAGGTCCCTAGAGCATGTAGCTTGGAGGGATTGGGATTTCTTTAGGTGAAGCATGTCCAACAGCTCTGGGTTTGACATAGCTTTATATGTTAGGCAGAGATCACCTCAGAGTAGGTGATATGCTATGGAGTAAAGCTGGAGTTTGAGGCGGTCAGTGTAGTACATTTGTTTGAGGCCAATAATCCTATTTGTGGGGTACATCTGTGGCGTTTCCAGCTGCTGCAGATGTCTTATGAGGTACATTCCAAAAGGGGTGTTATACTCTATAATGGGTCTAATGAGTGTCGAGTAGAGGGGAACAATGACCTCTTTTTTCTTGGATGAGAACCCTTTTATGATGAGGTGTGCCACGTAGAAAGACTTCCTGACTACTGTGGCGATGTGACTATCAAAGGAGAGACTACTGTCCACCTGGGTCCCAAGGTCTCTTATCACGCATTCGGTGTTAAGTAGATTGCTGCCTATGTGGTAGTTCATGGGTACAGAGTTTTTACCAAAGGGGATGAAACTGCACTTTTTGGCATTGATCCTGAGGCCATGGCTCTGACACCAGGCATCTGTCTCAGCAAGGCCCTTCTGTAGGATGTCCACATCATTTGTGGACTTGACTATGGCTCCTAGTTTGTAGTCATCTGTGAACTTCATTAGCCAGAGGCCTTCTGTGTTAGCCTGTACTTCAGAGAAGTAGATACCAAACAGGAGAGGTCCCTGGACGGAACCCTGTGGTACTCCACTTGTTACTGCTTTGAGGTCAAATTTGGAATCTGCAACTTTTACAGTGTGGGTTCTTTCAGTGAGCCAGTTGGCAACCCATCTTGTGACATAGGGATTTATACCTAGTTTAGTGAGTTTAGCTATAAATCCAGAATAGGGGATGGTGTTGAAAGCCTTGATGAGGTCAAGATAGGTTGTGTGAACCACCTTACCACCTTACCTTCATCTTTGGCTTTGGTGACTGCCTCAAAGAAGTTGATCAGGTTCAGGAGCCATGATCTGCCTTTCAAAAACCCAAACTGGGTGGGATCCAGAGTTTGGAGGTTACCAATGTCTTTGTTTATAAGTTCCATGATGATACGTTCCATGGCCTTGCAGACCAGGCTTGTCAGGCTAATAGGTCGATAGTTCCCGAGATCAGTGGTGGCTCCCCCTTTGTGGAGTGGGATAACTGTTGCTGTGTACCATTCAGTGGGCACAAAGCCTGATGTGAGGCTATTATTGAACATGGTGCTTAAGTGGGGAGCCAGTTCATTCTGAAGTTTGTGTAAAATGCAGCCTGGGATGTTGTCCGGTCCCATGGATGCTGTGGTTTTGGCTTTAGAGAGTACAGCTTTTACCTGCCTAGTTGTGATTACAGGGACTCTGCATTCTTCCTTTATAGATATGGGCCCTTTAGGGGGTGAGAGACGGGTAAAGTTAGCACTGAACCTATCTGCCAGGATGTTGGCAATATCAGTTGGTTCTGTAATTTCCTTGCCTTTGTGCTGTAGCTCACAGCAGATCTGGGTGTTGCCATCAAGATTCTTGACATAGCTATAGAATGCTTTGTGGTTGTCCTTGGAATTAGTGGCAATTTTGTTTTCGTACCTAGCTTTGGGGGATCTTATAAGGGATCTCAGCTTCTTACTGAGGCTGACCAGGGAGCTCCTCCACTCATGGGATTTTACTCTCTTTTGCAACAGTTTCTTCCTTCTGTTGTACAGTTTGTTTATGGCAGTGGACCACCCAATTGGCTTCCTTTTTTGGAGGATAGTGTCTTGGTTCTGTTTGGGATAGCACAATCCATGCACTCGTGTAAGTGCTTATAGAGTGCATTTGTGTATGATTCAGCAGTTGTAACTGGATTGTCCATCTGCATGGGTGTCATGAAGTTCACCACTTCTGTCTTAAGAAGCATGAAGTTGGCTTTTGAGAAATTTTTTACTGTGGTTTCCTTAATGGGGGGTGGGGGCGGGATGTGGATATCAAGGGTGATTAGCTTATGGTCGGATCGGACCAACGAGGAGTTGACTTCAGGTGTGGAATACCAGTCATTTATGTTGATAATGACTAGGTCTAAGATATTGTTGCCCCTAGTACGGGTGTGGATAAGTTGATCCAGGGAATTGGAGTTTATGAATTCCAGAAAGCGTTGAGCTAAGGAGTTGGTACATGAGTAGTTTTCCCAGTTAATGGTGGGGTAGTTGAAGTCACCCATTATTAGGGTGTTTGGTTAAACCCTAATATTTTCCAGTACATCAAGAAAAGAGGAGTGGGAATCCTGGGGCATGGTGGGGGGTCTGATTCAAGCTACAATTTGTATTGCAGTTTTGCCCAGAGTTAGTTGCACTTGGATAACCTTGGATGCATTATGCTGAGCAACTAGCCTGGAGGTGTGGATATCCTTAGTGAATATGGACACACCTCTGCCTTTGGTGTTTCGGTCTAGGTTACATAGCCAAAATGTGGAGTATGAGTTATAGCCTAGTAGTGCATATGGTGCTCTCTGGAGCCTTGAACCAGGTCTCAGTCACTGCACAGAAATCAATGCCCTCCATTTTAAGGAGTGCCTCGAGTGAGTACATTTTGAGATTTAAACTTCTAGCGTTGAGTAGCATTACCCTCAGTTTTTGCTTGCCTGTTCCTGTTATTGTGGTGAATTTCTTATTTGAACCTTGCCTAAAAAGTACTGTAACAAATACATCCCATTGTGTCAACTGAGGTTTTTACCCCTAGGGATTGTGTACAGAGTGTAGATAGAGGCTGCTAGACTATATATCTGCATTACTTACTGTTGATTGATTGGTATCCTGTGGCCCAGTCTGTCTTTGTATTGTACTACCCGAAGGCCTCTTCCTGGATAGCAACATATGTAAATCTTTCCAGACTACTGTATTAATATAACTGTTTCACAGTTGCATTACTCTGTTTATATGTATGTCAGTGTCTAAACAGCTATATGACATGGCATATACAACTGTAATAGTACACAAATAAAGCTTTCCCATGTATGCACACTTGTGTGTGGTGTTATATCCTTTGACCTCTCTGTGGGTATATGTTGCAGGCAACAATTGCCATTTGTATGGGTGGCTCATACAGTGTCCAGTTGATAAGGTGGCAACTGTAGGCATAGTGGCTGTTCCATATTGTGTGCACCTTCTACATATGTATCTTCCTATACATATCTCTGTGTGTATGTGTAGTTACATATATATATATATATATATATATATATATATATATATATATATATATATATATATATATATTTTTTATGTATCTGTATATGTATCTTAGGAATGTTGATTGGTTCCACATTGTACATTCCCTATGGGAGCCAGACTGTACTGCATGATATGTTACTGATACCAGCCTGATAATATATAGGTGGGATGGAGTACTGTTAACATCTTGTGCCCATGTTGTGTCAGGTCCTGGTTATAGGATCTGCAACAGTTGGTACTGTATTGCAGGGCAGGCATGTTTGGCTGTGGGGGGATATCTATACATACAAGACGTATATTGTTTGCGCCCCCTCACCCCCATTAACAGTGCATGTGGACCTATATGTCTTTGTTATGTTCCCTTTTATATCTATAGATGTATGTTTGTATATACCTATATAGATATATATTTATGCTTACATATATATATATATATATATATATTGCTGTATATAGACATACATATGTAGACATATATCTCTATAGATGTATGCATACGTATGTATATATATATATATATATATATATATATATATATATATATATATATATATATATATATATAGATATATATATCCATATATAGATATACATACA
This sequence comes from Protopterus annectens, assembly GCF_019279795.1. Taxonomy (NCBI): domain Eukaryota; kingdom Metazoa; phylum Chordata; order Ceratodontiformes; family Protopteridae; genus Protopterus; species Protopterus annectens. The sequence continues at coordinate 566,441,406 of NC_056738.1, read as the reverse complement.
CACACACACACACACACACACACACACACACACACACACACACACACACACACACACACACACACACACACACACACACACACACATACATCTACATGTTGAAATACATTCCCTGTACTGTTGAATGACTGGGCTGGATGATATGTTTGTGAAAACATTAGGGCTATGTTTATCTGACATAGCTTAGTGGAAAATCCCTTTGGCTATGGAGTGCAGGGTCCTGGTTTCGAGCATTGCAAAGACTGCTTATTTTGTTGCTGGGCAGAACAAGGGCCATTGTATACAAAGTGATTAAGGAACTTTTATGCAGTTGTAAGTGGGTTTGCGTGGGTTTGCGTGGAGGTAAGCACTGCTAACTTCCCGTTACAGTTTCTTATACTGATTTAGCTTCTCAATTGCTTAACTGGTGTAGGCATTGCTTACCCCCACTCAACCAGGCTTAAACCCACTTACTGCTGCTTAAAAGTTCTTATTCCCACTAACCCCCATGCTAATTTCTTAAAAATAAAAAGGAAAAAAAGGTTTGATAGGAAAGTGTTGAAAAAGGGGCACAAAGAGGGAAACACAGTGGAGAAAATACCTAGGGATGTGCAGGAGGGTGTAGGAAGGTCCATAGCTGCCCATTTCTTCTACAGCAACAGCTGTGTATATACACTGAATTTGGAGGTAGATTTCGACACTCAAACCCCTCAGACAGGGGTGAGGACAACAATAATATGTTGTGATGCCAATTAGTCCAGATTACATGTGTCCAGTGTGAAATGGACAGCTATGTATGGGATGATATTTTCTTGGGGGAACAAATTGTCCTTTTCTTTTTTTTTTCAGGTGAGAGTGGGATGTTGGAGAGGGATAGCAGGTATATATGGGGAGGTAGGTTGGGTAGGCTAACAGACAAGACAAACAAGATGGATATAGAGGCGGTATATGACCCATGTGTGGGGTAAACATCTTGATGGGGAGGGGTGTTGGGAAATCAGAAGCACATGAGCCCTTTAATGGAAACAGTGGGACTGAGATCCCCACCCATAGGCAGTCACCACTGCACCTTCACAACCCCAAAGTGGCTGTGCTTGGGGCTGAGTCAGAGAGTCAGGCCGACCCTCTAGTTGTGACACGTGGCCTTCGAGCTGGTGTAGATCTCCAAACCGCTGATTGAGCTCTCTACGCACCATGACATGGACCTGGCGACTGGTGACGGGTTCCTGTCTGCGCCCACTGCAGGGGGGGTGAGCCCAATCCCCTGAGGCAGTTCCACCCAAAGGTGGTACAGGTGCAATGGACGAGGAGGTCCCGGGTTGAGCCCAAGACGTGCTGTTGCCTGGTGCCATGGCCAGCTGAGGTGAGACACATTCCCATATGTGCTATGGTGTTTATGGTGTATCAACATATGTGGGTTAGCAATAGTCAACCCATTCCAGAATTAGGTATAACAACATGCATAGATATTCCCATTAACCCAGACACTATATATGGAACAGTTGCATAGCAAACTGAACACATGCATATATGGAACCACAGTGGTAATAACAGCATGCTGGTACATTGATGGCACTATGCCACCAATGTTGGAGTATTTCAACATAGCACATGCATAGAAACAGATTTAAATAATTATCAACCAATAGGACATATGTCCCAACATAACAGTGGAGTCATCACTTACCAATTGAGGTGGGTATTTAGTGTATTGTTGTAGATATTGTGGGGAGGAGATGTCAATTAACAACTAGTATATTCTTGTAGTTCGCATTACTTCCTAGTCGGTGCTGTTATCTGTACCTTACAAGTATTACTACACTACCCTATTGCCTTAGTTTGGACAGTAATATGGCTGTTGACATCTATATACATTAACTGATTTTACCTGCAGTTTACACCTCTTACTTGGTATACCTGTGGAGGAATTGTTTGTTCACACTAACTGTTTCTACACATACTCCCAGATTCCAGGTATATGTTATGCACATACCTGTCCATTGCACAGACTCTGGCCATGTCTTGACCACATGCAGGTGAACCAGGGCATATGTAGACTATTCCCTCTTCAACCTTTAGTGACTTACAACACTCTTATATAGAATTTCATACACAGTTATATTATGTAGCACAGTGTGGGTGACAGTGATCAGTGATACCTTATTATTCACAGCAACTGCATCCGTCACAATGTCATGCAATACCAAAGTAAACAGTACCAGTACAGGGTATCATTCTTTTATTTCTGGTCACAATGTTCGTATCTGACAGACTTGTGGGAGAAATGTTTGTTAGCACTACCTGAATGTTGCCACACACAGTACCAGATTTCACATTACTATTATGCACATATATCTCACTCTTTTACTGCACACACTCTGGTCACAGCTTGACAACATGGGGGTGTATATAAGACATACTTGGCTTATTACTCTCATAACAGTTTGGGGAGTTGCTAGAGTGACAGGTTTGTTTTTATAGATATGTGACAATCAGTTGTATTTCTTGTTTGCTGCCTATACGTCTGGGATCATCCCACTGATTTCCAAGGGGGACAGAGTGACAGGCAGCAGATAAGGGCCAATTTACTGTACATTTTGGATATATATGTACAGTTGTGGGGTATGATTCTGTATGCAGACTACTACCACTCCCAGGATTCGAACCATGGCTGTTTGTGCTAAAAATACAACAGTTCACATCTAAGTTAAATGCGCTATTCGGATTGTGTTGTGTGTCTTTTCACTGTTTTCTGTCTATGTGTCTTTCAGTTGTACTAAATGACCTCTGGGGATTACACCAGTCATATACAGACATTCCTACACATTTTATTTATGCTGCACAGTGTGGGTAACAGTGCTTAATAGAACAGTACTATTAAGTGATTGCAAATCTACATTACCGTATGATATCAGAGTATACACATGCAGTCTAGCAGTTAGACCTTTAGGCTATTATGCTTTTATTTACATACAAACTATATGAGACTCTTCCTGCCATATTCTCCGGTGTATGCTGTACTTGCCTTAAACAATACAGGTTTTATACTGGCAATTAACTTACTAATACTGTTAGATTTATTTCCTATGACAGTACATAGAAGAGTATTACTAACCTGCCTTGTGTCACAATCTCTCCAGGCAACATCCATGGGCCTCCTGGTTCACAGCCCGCTCACTTGCCACTGTGAAGGACATGAGAGGAATATTTAGCCATACCTATCCATAATATACATGAGCTGGCAATTATTAAACAGGTAGTGGAGTGATAGTTACACACAGATGGGACAACCCCTGCTGTCTTAGCCTTTTGGATCCACTGATCTAAGAGATCCCCCTTTCACTGCTTCAGGTCGGCATAGTGATGCCTGACCTGCTCACCAGTTTGGGGTATGCCAGTGGCACTGGTGAGGTCACGGGCGAGACAGTCCCAGGCTTCCGCCTTATATTGGGAACCATGGTACTGGCCCAGCAGCAGTCTCTGTTCATGGTCTTTGATAAGGAGTCCTGCCATGACTCTGGACTGCTGGATGCCCCAGCACTGCACCCGAAAGCGAACTCCCACTCCCCTTCCTGACATGGTGCCTGCAAGTGGAAGCTACAACCAGTTATGAGATGTATTCCCACCTGTTGCATTTAAGTAGGGCCATTTTCTTGCACTTTTCCATGATTGGACATTTTTGAAAAGGCTAATCTATGGGCAAAGCTGCTTACCTAAGGCTGGCAGTGTTTAAAGCAGTATACCATCAAGTTAATTGGCTTAAACATTGATTCCACCTACTATGCTGGCCTGTGCAATGCTTAGCATTGCTTAATATTTACTTTGCATTATATTTGCTTTTTGGCATTGATTTATTATTCATTACATGTTATATATATATATCTGGATCCATGATTCATGTGTACGCACACTGTATGGGGTCCTTGTGTTTAATAGGGGACATCAACACTGTATTACAATTACACCTCACATCTGGGCTTACTTCAGTACTCCAGTTCACATATTTATGTTATGTTGTAGGTTATAGAACATATGACTGCATACTGATTCCTTTCACATGTTCAGTTTGATTTTACTATAGTGAGGATTTGTTTGGTGATACCTCAATCTTATGTACTGCGTTGATGGCTTGGTGGTTAATTACTGTGACTGTAGTGTATAGGATTCTGGGTTCAAGACCTGTAGGGCTGTTCATTTTGTTGCTGGGCAGACCAGTGGCTGTTGGATACAGAGTGATTAAGGCAGTTTTAAGCACTTGTAAGTGGGTTTGTGTGAGGGTTAGCTATGTTAACCTTTGGTGAAATATGCTTACCAAGAGTTAACTTCCATATTGCTTAACCTGTGTGCGCATGATGAAGCCAGTATACCTGGTGAAAGCGCTTAGTCCTTTTTGTGCTTTCTGCTGTTCGATTGTTGGTATTAAAACTGATTTTATTTCAATTTTCTTGCAACGTGCCGTTTATTTGTGCTGAATATTACCATCTACGGGTCTGGTGTCTCTTTGCCAGTTGCCCTTACATTGTGGTCGACATACTTTAATCATTTTGGCGGACTCCTGTTTTTGGCGTCTTTTTTGTTTTGGACTACTTGTGTGAGGGTTAGCTATGTTAACCTTTGGTGAAATATGCTTACCAAGAGTTAACTTCCATATTGCTTAACCTGTGTGCGCATTGCTTACCCCCACGCAAAAGGGCTTAAACCCACTTACTAGTGCTTACATATGCTTACTCCCACTTACTACTGCTTAATAGTGCTTACACTTGCTTACTAGTTCTTACTCCTGCTTGGCACTGCAGTAATTTGGACAGTAATGTCTAATGGTTCTTGGGAAGGCGGGGAATTTGGAAGCTGTAGGGAGTTATCATTCATTACACATTTTACCTTCCATTTGTATCCCTGATTCCTGTGTACATATACTGTATGGGGCACGTGATTATCTGACACCTCACATCTGCATTTAATGCAGTACTCCAGTCACAAATATATGTTATTTAGTAGGTTATGCAACTAAAAATATTGGTCATAAAGTGATTTGACATGGAAAATGGAGTGTGCTGCCGTGGCATTCAAACCGGGAATGACTGCTCATAAGGTGAATGCTCTGCCCACTACACTATTGCTATACTGCTTCATTTGCATATATCTTCCTTTTTATCCTCTTCTGCCATTTAAGCTGCATTAACCGTAGCTAAGCGATGGGCAAACCCGCGCACCTATGGTTAAATTTCATCTGTTTCATAAAACATAAAGTATCTTTATATTTCTTTGTTTACTATTGCTCTTGTACATGTGGGGGGATGTTACTGGTGGTATGCGGACACCTATAAGCAGTCTCACTCATTCTTTTAGGTCTTTCTGCTGTTCTTCATTGCAGGGGTGTGTATATTCTGAGAGCTCTGCTCTCAGACATGCCTCCTGCACTCTTACATGCTCCATGTAAGATTAGCAGCTCAGGCAGCACGCCTTCATTAATAAGCATGGTGCACTGCCGCCCTGCTCCTAAATGGCCGCTTCCATGCAGAACTAAGCTAGTCTTGCATGAAGAATAGTAAATCCGGGGGATGATGTGAGTTTGTAAGTGTTTAGTTATTGATGTTGGCATGTGAATATGTATGTATCAGTATGAGTACATCATGAATATTCCAAATATTAAATCTTTGATGCAAATAAGATAAAAAAAAACATTTCAAACATTCACATTACCGACAAAACAAATGGCAGAATGTTTAAAAGATCTTAAATGAAAACAAGTTCCTTTCACAGTCTACAAACTATATCTCTACAATACCTGTTAGACCAAATTTGTTTAAATACTGGTAGTGCTATGAAAAAAGTTTTTCTAAATATGGTGTTCAGATACAGTTACAAAAACCTAACTTTAACCAGAACCACATCCAGGACTATGTGACCAAGGCAGTTGCCTAGGGCCTGCTGGCTGGGAGAGGGCCCACTGGCTGGGGGATTAATTTTTTTAATTAAAAAAAATGACATAAAATATCCTATGCATCTGTTGACACATACCTGTGTCTGTGCGACCTGATGTTTACATATTCATGTTCTGAATCCATGGAATTGGAATATAGGAAGGTGTTCTGCCTGCACTGATGGACAAATACGAGGTAGGTGGTTGTGTGTCTGTGTGTGTGTATGTGTATGTGTGTGTGTGTGTGTGTGTGTGTGTGTGTGTGTGTGAGTGCATGAGTGTTTGTGCATGTGTGTGCGTGTGTGTGCATGTAAGAGGTAGATAAGCAGCATACCTTGCAGCTGTGCAGATATTTGCAGACTGTCCAGATTTTTGCCTCATGTTCTTGGTCTGTTCCTCATAAAATTTGTGATTTTCTGGAAATTCATTGAGGACTGAAACTATTAAATAATAACAGACACTTGAGATTCAGACTTCCTATCTTTAGAGAAAGGCATACTAACAAAAATCTTGTTATTTTAGCAACTTTCTAAGTTCATGAGAACAATTTTAAGACGTGTCCCTAGTTTTCAGCCTTTGCCCCCATGATTTTAGGTTTTTGTTTAGATTACTTGTACTAAGAAGTTGAGAGGTATGGTAGGTAGGCATGTGTGTGTGTGTGTGTGTGTGTGTGTGTGTGTGTGTGTGTGTGTGTGTGTGTGTGTGTGTGTGTGTGTGTGTGTGTGTGTGTGCATGTGTGAGATGTCCTAGTTAGGGATAGCAGATGGTTAGGCTCAGGCTCAAGCCCCGTACCTTATTTACAGAAAACAATAGCCTGAATCCTCTACTTCAGCTATCAAGCTGCATTTTTCAAAGACTTGAGCTGCAGGTGCATTTTCCAAGGAAAGCAGATCACCTCGCTGACCCACTTCAAGAGGAATCTCGACGAGTGGATGGGACATAGAAAATTCACCCAGGGGATAACTCCAGTAGCTTTACTTGACTGAGCCACCAGGAGCTAAAGTCGGGTGGCATGATGGCAGGGTAATCCTATGGCTAGGCTTGTAAAGGCCCCAGGGCCATTAGCCTAGTACACACCTGTGAACCTACGAACCTATGAAATGAGACAGGTGCATTTTCCAAAGAATTGAGTTTTAAGTGCATTTTAAGGAATTGTGAGCTTCAAGGGAAGAGAAGTTTACTGCTGCTCATGCTATGTCTGTTTACAGTGTGCCCCTGTTTTGTTTAGAAAATGGTATCACTGTTGTTCTAGAAAACTGAAAAGCATCATCAGTAGCAGAACAGGTAGCATACTTGCTTTTTGATGCAGAAGGCTGTGGAATCTACTCCAAAGCAAGTAGATGGATTGCTGATATGGTGCTGTATTTTAAGGGGGGGGGGGTGATGCAGTCCTGAGTGTGTCGGCCTTTGGATGAAGTACCTAGTAACTATGAACCTGTCATCAGTTTGGCATTCATTCCCTGTTGCAATATTACCAGCTGGCCATTTTTTAATGTAACATGTAATATATTCTTCATGAGCAGAAGGCATTGCATTTGTGGATGAAGCACTGAAATATAAAAGCTGTTTGCAAGCAGCACCATCTTCGTCGGTTATAGATCTCTTTAATGTGGAATTAGTCAGATGACATTTACTTCTGTAGAGACTGTGCTTATAGACTGATATTGGTGGATTGTAATGACAAAAGTGTGAGTGGCCTTTTATGGTTGAAATGTTCTGAATTTGGCAGTTTTGTCATTATTGGTTCATACATTTTGTTTTATTGCTTACTGGAAAATTATTCAAAACTATACATTTAAAACACTCTAACAAGTGTTGCTGTAGTATATTATATAAGGAATATAATTTAATACAGTCAGGAGGGTGAATCAAAGAACCTTTGCATGTTTGAATAGTCCTAAAAATGTGTGCAAGAGCCCTATGATTTGAAAACAGCCCAAAGGTAAACCTTTTCCTCCACTGCTCAGATGCATTTTCTTTGAATGTGGGTTTCATTGCCATTTCAATGAATGTAAGTTTCAAGGACAGAGACATTTTTATTGTGAGATTGTGTTGCTTTGTTTACCAAATATCTATCAGTATTTGAGCTATAAAATTTGAAATAAAAGTTTTAAATTAAACACAAAAATCTGTAATAAATGTAGAAGGAAATCAGAAAACAGTATGCACACTGAGACGTTTGAACAGTGTTTATGGTAATTGGGGAGAAATAGCAAAGTAATAAAACACTGGAATGACTGTGGGGCAAGGTGGACGTGTATGGGTGGATCCACAATCCATTACCCTGCCTAGGGTCCTATTTTACCATGCTCCAGCTCTGACAGTAAGGTCATGCTTCTCTCCTTCAAGTTAGTAATGGGTGCTGACCCTAACACTACCCCTGTTCCTGACCGTAACCATAGACCTAAACTTAAAAATGTCCTTTCTATAACATTTGCCTTACAGAAGATTGCACAGAGACTCACCACACATGCATACACACCCAACACTGAATCTATCCCTTTACCTACTGTTATACTACCTCTAGCCCACAGGCTATTGCATGGACACTAAAGCTAGCCCCTTATTTAACCATTACTCAAACTCTAACCAACAGACACTTACACATACACTTAGCTTTATCCCCTTGCCCAACCCTTTCCCTAATCCTAATCACACTCTTGCACATGCACTCCTACCCTTAATATACACCCACACACAGTCAGTAAAACCTCTGGTCACTCTCTTCACCAAAGCTCTATTAAACAAAATGTAGTACAGCCATCTGTATTTATGTCTGTCTTTATACATAAATATGTTTGTGTCTTTACTTGTGTGTGCAAATACATATCTATATCTATCTGTCTATGTGTTTACTGCATACATGAGCACAATTGCCCCTACAGATATGTTTACAAATGTTTTTCCATAGTTTCATAGGCTCTTACTAAGAGTACAGCCAAGAAGACCATGATGTAGCTCAGTCGTGTCACCCAGTATTGATGGGAGATTAATAGTGCATCCCATCTAAGTAGATGTTGCACACATACCCAGAGTGAATTTGGAATCACCAATCTACTTATCTTTTCTAGTGTTAAACATTGCCAGGGTAGTTCTGTATGTAATGATATACAACCCAATAATCATGGGGTACCTTAAGTTAGGTGAGGTACCTGTTGTGGCAACAGGAATTGTTAATGCTGCAGCTAACTTTATGTGTCTAGAGCACTGGTCCTATTTTTATGAAGGATTTCAAGGAGTACATAGATGATCTCTGACAGCTTCTAGTCTGACAGAGTAGCTAAAATTAGTATGTACTTACTATGCTAATATTACTATGCATTTAAAAATTTCCTTCTGCATATCTGGCATATTTATATTATAATGACGTCAGTGTGCAGAATAACAAATGCAGTCAATGAACATTATACCAGACAGGAGTATAGCTAGTATGTCAGAAAATTAACCTGCTTTTCTTGAGTAGATTTTTAGTTATCCTTCTTGCTGGACATTGAAAATGTCATTTCTGTTTTTTATGGTTTCATTCCTTTACCCACGGATATTATGGATTGCTCATTTTCTCTGTTAAGAAATCCACTGTCAGGATGGCTGGGTGGTCTAAGATACCAGACTCAAGTATTAAACTCACTCCATGGTTAACAAGTATTGTAATAGTTGGGACTGGCATAATGGTTAAGGTATTTACTTCACCAAGCCAAGGTGCAAGAGTTGAGTCTCACCTTTGGTCACTGCCTGGTTATTTGCTAGGCATGTTATAATAATGTTCTATACAAAGTGTGGTTTTGTGATTCCCCCCCCTTACCATTCCTAAGTCGATTGCCTCAATAAATTATATTGTGCTAAATATGTAATATATAACTAATAAAAAACAATTTGTGGAAACATCGGTTTGTACTATAAATGTAATATACTGACCTATGATAAGATGTGCTTATTCATCAAAACAGATTGCCAAGGACGAGCTGCAGTCTTTTGTCAGAAGAAAGGAGTAAAAACAGAGACATGTAAATATTTACAAATTAATTTGTCAAATTGTTATGCATATAGACTGCTGCAACAAATGAGTGGGGAAAAAAGACATAGACAATAAAGATAGAAAAAAGTATGTGGCATACTTAACCTGCCGGTTTTCCACAAAAATACAGAAAGCACTTCTTGGAACCTATTCATTCCAAGGAAATAGCAGCATTGCCTTTTCAAAAATGTCTCTTTTCTTCCATAGACTGCATGCCTTACCACTGTTTTTTAAACTTGCAGGAATCTATGATTTCATCAAAGCATTAGAAGCCATTAAACAGAATTATTCTAAGAATTCCTGTTTTTTCCATTAAAGAATACGCTGTCTGTTTGCAGTTTGAGCTTCTGTGGAGTTAACAATAGAGTATATATTTCAAAATATTAATTGATTTGCTGCCTAGAATAAATAGATCTGATATTGTTAATCCTCGTTTATTCCTTATGCCTGGGTTATCAGTTCTGACCTCGGAACCGAGCTGGCCATCTTCCAAGCTCGCGACAGCCACAAACTCTCAAGCTAAACTCTTACCCACAATTCCCATCTCCCTGTTACCCCTGATTTTGTTTGCTGCATCACCATTCAGTCTTGTCAATCCACTTCTCTTGAGCTAAGTAAAGCTTCTTTGATAATACATTATCATATTGCAGTTATCCTCAGCTCTAATTTTGTTAAGTAGTTATCTCTTACCCTATCGCTTCTTTCTTCTTACCATGAGGTAACTCATTTAACATCGTTGGTAAAAATCTCTCCTGCTTTACCTTCGGGTATTCTTTCCTTTCTTCCTCCTATCATGGCAGAGAAAAAAGGTGGTCCGGGATTTAAAAGATTTGTGAATTGTGGGCATAAATTGTCTGTTTAAAGGATGCACATGCATTATGTGTTTATTGTTTGGGTGTGCCTCACTTGACTGTTGACCCGCCTTGCTGGATTTGTGCTAATTTTTCTAACATGACTTTGGTGGAAAGGAATAATAAACTGATTTTAAGGGGACTACTTAAATCTTCCTTTTCAGAGGCTATTTCTGGGTCATAGGCTTCAACCCCTCCTAGTTCTCATAAGAAAAGAGATGAACACAAGAAGGCTAAGTCTCTCCCGTCGTCCTCTGCTGGGGACAACCAGGAACTGAGACCTAATAAGGCCAAACTTTCTAGTTCAGATTTGACTTCCTCGGCCCTAAGGCTTTCAGTACCTAGATCGTCAGCACCATCAGTTAATTTGGCACTGAGTTTTGTGCCATACACCTCATCGGAACCGAGGGTCCCCTCAGTTCAGACTTCCTTACCGGCACCATCTTTTTCCTTCGATGCAGATCTTTCCGACATTGATGACTGTTCCGACGCCTGCTCCTTCTATTCTCTCTGTACCGACCACCTCGTTTTCCACACAGACTCTTTTGGCACATACCATAGTGCCAACTACCACTTCGGCACTGACCTCATTGGTGCAGACCTTACCTTTGGCACCGATGATCTCTTCAGTGCAGACACCAGTAGTACAAACCTTAATGGCTCCGTTGTTTTCGGTGCAGATGCCTATTTTAGCACTGTCCAAAGACCTGCTTGTGGGCATGGAGTTTCCTGCATCCTTGGATAGACCTGACTCCCCTTCAGCTATGTCTATGAGATCCACTAGAAGCTTCCCAGAACATGATGTGGTGAATCTTGTGGATCAATTGCTTTTGGCCAGAGGTATCTAACCCTACAGGAACTACTCTTCCTTTGGAGGTGAACACCCTTCCCCAAAGACTCCTACTTATTCTCCTCCTTCATAGCCTTTAAAGCCCGATGTTGTAGCATAGGCTTCCTTCAGTTTGGCTCCTTTCATGGACCTCACTAAGGAGTCGCAGTTGCCTTTGCAGCAGGGGAGACTTGTCACTCCATTCACTGCTCTGGATGCTAGGTGTAACATATGTACTCCTGTTTTTCACAGCCATCCAGGGAATCCGAGTCGGCGGGCTGATTTGCTTGAGTGAGGTGTGACCTCCTTGGGTGAACCAGCTTTCCAACTCATGGAAAAGCTCTTGCGTCTGTTGGTGATCTAGTGCTATCAGTGCCCCCATCCTCCTCTGGACCACAATTTACATGGAATACACCTGGTGGACACCGGGTACAAGGACCTCAGGACACACTCCCACTGGTGGCCCCTTTTGTGCTGTCTTCCCCAGATTCTCCCCCTGAGGAAGTTCATTGCAAGAGTTTGTGTAAGAGGAAACATGTGGACTCCCCAGAAAAGTCCCTCACGGAAGACACAGACTTTGATGATGGGGAAGGGTCCCCTCGGTCACCCTCTGAGGTATCCTTTGGAGATATCCTTGAAATACTTAAGCAGAGAGGTGATTGGAAGGCCTCTAACCTGACCTCTGAAGAGTCTGTGTTCCTGCAGGCCTTTCATGCCCGGTCCCCTACCTCTTGGGTTACTCCACCTGCTGATGACCTTGTCCAGCTCATCGTGCAGCGTGCATGGAAGGCTCCTGATGTCGTTGATGCTGTTCCCCACAGATCAGATAAAATCTTGTACCCTCCAGATAGTGAGCCTCACTGGTTTAAAGGTCTTCCTGTAAATGCCTTGGTGGTGGTGGCCGCAACAAAGAAGGATCTGGCTGAAGAAAGCCAGACACTCCACCCACCCAACAAAGAGTCCTGGATGCTGGACAGATTAGGGAAGTGTACCTTTGCATCGGAGACCTTTGCAATCAGGTCTCTGAATTATATGGCACATTTCACCATGCTTTAAAGAGACTTAATTTCTGAGCTCTCTGAAACCTTGGCTGGAGCTATGTCTGATGAGGTCTGAGACAAAGTGGCCTCACAGTTAGCTACCCTTGAATCGATTTCTAAGTCCTCCATGCGCCTGATATATCTCATGCATCAGAAGGATCAGCTAAAGCAGCGGGTGCAGGCATAGTCATGAGACGGCATGCTTGGATCCACTTGTGTGATTTTGCAGAACCTTGCAAGGCTTCCTTTCTGAAAGCTCCCATTGAAGCCTCTTCGTTATTTGGACCCAAAGCTAAAGACACACTGGCTAGGTGTGAACAGGACGGTAAGACCATTTCTGCCGTGGGTGTCTGCTATTCTTCCCCTCAACAGGCTTTCTCCAGAAACCAGAAGAGTGAGAAGATGTGCCACAAAAAGTCTCAGGGTTCTTTCCGTGACACATGAGCCGAGATTTCCCTTGAAGCAGAGGGGTAAACTCATATGGAAGACACCCTTTTTGGGGCAGAGGAGGTCCGCATAACCAGGGTTCCAGAGATTCCTTCTCTGGCCAGTCCTACCAGTGCTCCTGCAGAGCAGCCCAACTGCTTTCCTCTGGAAGCGGTTGGGGGTTGTTTCTCTTTGTATCCTTCCGCCTGGCTAACCTTTACCACCGATTCTTGGGTACGAGAGATATTAACCAGAGATTATCATATTCCCTTCGATCTTTGTCCCGCCCCACTAAGGACCTTACCCGACACTCCACCCAGTCAAAGGGTAGAAGCAGCATTAGAGATTTCAAAGCTGCTAAGAAAAAGAGTCATCCAAATAGTCCCACCAGACCAGATAGGATCCGGATTCTAGTCAAGATTATTTTTAGTGCCAAAAAAGACCAGGGACTGGAGCCTGATTTTGGATCTCAGTGTGTTAAACAAATTCGTAGAAGTACATACATTCTGGATGGTCACAATACAGTCTATCCTCCCACTCTTGGAGGCAGGCGATTGGATGTGTTCTATAAATCTTCAAGCTGCATGCTATCACATAAAGGTGGACAGACCATCGAGAAGATTCCTTCGCTTCCGTGCGGGAGCCAGTCATTACCAGTTCTGAGTACTGCCCTTCAGACTCTCTACACCCCCAGAGTGTTCAACAAGCCAAGTGCATGGCAGTTGTCACAGCTCACCTGCGACTGCAAGGATTCTGGGTGTTTCCACACGAGACGACTGGCTCATCACTGCCCCCACCAGACATCTATTGAAAAAAGCCTTGGTATACTCTCTTCATACCGCAGAAAGGCTAGGTATAACTATAAACTGGCAAAAATCCAACCTGTCCTCATCCAAATCCATAGAAATCATTGGGGCCGTGCTGGATACAAAGAACTGCATGGCATCAATTTCAGACCACAGAATCTTAAGGATAAAACAACAAATCATACCCATCCTCTCAAGGGAAAGATCGACAGCACATTCTGTTCTCCAGTTGTTGGGTTCCATGGCAACTTCCATCACCATTGTCCCCCTTGCAAGTTTCACATGAGGCTTTTACAATGATTACTAATCACCCAGTGGTACCATTTTCAGTTTCCTCTCTCATCCCAGATTTGGGTGACTCAGAGATGCAAGCAAGACTTGATTTGGTGGATGTCACAGAACCCGTCACAATGATCTCGCCTTCACACCCCAACAGCCCAAAGCCACAGTGACCATGGATGCCTCCCTGATGGGGTGGGGAGGGCTTTTCAGGGGAAGACAGTCCAAGGCATGTGGTCAGACCTAGAGGCTCATCTGCATATAAATGTCCTAGAACTGAGGGTGGTGCTTCTAGTGTTGCAAGCATTTCATCCCATCCTTCCATCAGGGACTATTGCAATACAATCGAACAACATGGCTGTAGTCTGGTACATCAGCAAACAAGACCGAACCAAATCCTACCCACTTTGTCGAGAGACCATGAGGATATGGCAATGGGCGATGGCTACCAACTGCTTTCTTTTAGCAATGCACATTCCCGGGAGTTCCAACGTAATAGCAGACAGATTGACCAGGTGCATTATGCAATGACATGAGTGGTCTCTGAATCCTCTTATAGTGGCGGAGATTTTCAACTGCTGGGGTCTCCCCTGTTGCGACATTTTTGCATCCCCAACCAACTACAAATGCAGCAATTATTTCGCTCTGATTCCCGATTGGCCCTTGGGTCTGCTTTATGCCTTTCCCTCTCTCCCTCTCATTTCCCAGTTCCTGAAGAAAGCCCACTGGTTGAAGAGCAAGAAAATCCTTATAGCGCCATATTGGCCTCAGCAAATTTGGTTCCCCTTCTTATGGCCTCACCTGCTAGATCAACCATGGATTCTCGATCCATCTCCGGATTTGATCTCCCATTCGCAGAACCTGATTCCCCCATACCTGAACAGCATGAAGCTCACAGCTTGGCTCCTCCACTTCCAGTGATTGCCAGGCAGACTGATCTTTCTTCCCCAGTACATGACATTCTTATTGCATCTCATAAGTCTTCCACCAGAACTACTTATCTCAGTAAGTGGAAAAGGTTTACATTTGGCTGAAGGAAAAATGGATAGACCCTTTTTCAGCACCAGTGCCGGTAGTACTGGAGTACCTGTCCAGTTTATTCCAATCTGCTTCTACCATTCGAGTTCATTTGGTCGTGATATCTAATTTTCACAATGGTGTCCATGACTCTTCTCTTATGTCACACAAATTATGCAAGACTTTTCTAAAAGGTGTAATATCATTTGAAACCCCCTTTTAGAGTACATAGCCAGCAATGGGATCTGTCTTTAGTCCTGCAAGCTTTGACTACATCTCCTTTTGAACCAGCTTTTTCATGCAACCTCAAGTTTCTTTCTTGGAAAACTTTGTTCTTGGTCAACATTACTTCTGCCAGACGTATCTCTGAACTTCAAGCTCTATGCATCAAACGGCCTTACTTAATCTTTCATAAAGATAATCCTTCCTTTCTGCCAAAAGTGATCTCTGAAATGTCCATTAACCAAGCCATTGAATGGCCAGTTTTCTTTCCCAATCATTCTAACAGAGGAGAGTATTATCTACATTACCTTGACATTCACAGGCAAATTCGTTTCTATCTAGACAGAACTAAGACTTCTCACAAATCAGATCAGCTATTCCTGGCCTATTCTGGTCCTAGACTTGGATGTGCTGTTTCTAAGGTCACATTGGCTAAATGGTTAAAAGACCGTGTAACATTTATTTACAAAACTCACAATATCCCTCCGACTACAGCCGTCATGGCTCATTTCGCTAGGTCAGTCACAGCTTCTGCTGCCTTCCATGCTAGAGCTTCTTTACATGACATTTGTGCGGCTGCAACTTGGGCTAGACCTCACACCTTCATCAGCCATTACAAATTAGATTTGGCCTCCAGAAGAAGAGCGTCCTTTGGTTCAATGGTGCTCAGGAATGTCCTTCCATGAGAGCCTCCCAGAAATATAGGTAGCTAGGGACTCTGTCGCAGGCGTAAGGAATGAATGAGGATTAACAATATCAGATAAAGAAGTTATGTCTTACCATAATGTTCCATCTGTATTGTTGATCCTCGTTCAGTCATTATGACCCTCCCTACTTCCCCCTCCTGAGGCTTATGGTGGATCTCATCATCCAGTTCCATTAGGTCCTTTGACCAGCGGTAGCCTCTACTTCCTTTGACTTGCAAACTCAGTCTGAAATAACAGGGAGAGGAGAATTATGGGTAAGAGTTTAGCTCGAGAGTTTGTTGCTGCTGTGAGCTTGGAAGATGGCCGGCTCAGTTCCGAGGTCAGAACCGATAACCCAGGCGTAATGACTGAACGAGGATCAACAATACAGATGGAACGTTATGGTAAGATATGACTTCTTTTTCTATGTAGTTGATTTCTTGTTATTTCTTTCAAAAGTATCTCAGAAAATATTTACTTTAATTCTGATCTCTGTTCTGCTTCTCAGAAAATGGTCATATGCTGATTGGACTTTCTCCTCGTAACATATTTCAGTTAATGTAAACTTGCTGGTACTTTATTTTCTCCAGTTCTTTTTAATTTGAGGTCTAACAATGGTAGTTATAATGTTAAACACAGCACTACATTTTAAATTACAACTTGAACTGAACTATTAAAATGACTGTTTAGAAAGGAATAATCTGTTCTCTACAACCAAAAGAACATCAAATGCGTTTTCCTTTTTTGGGGTATATTTCTATACACTGTGTTGCCAAGTTCATATTTGTGTTTATTTAGGTGCTTGATTACTAGACAGAACAACAGTAAAAAGTACTTGATAAAACAAATAGAAATGGGAGTATACAGCATGAATAAGATTGATAACAACATTAGATAACTATTAAAAATATCTTATAGGTATTGAAAGGATCATGAGATAATTCACCACCGAATGGTCTCACCAGTGAAATGTTATGGATGCAGAAGGTAATAAAATCATGAAATATATTGATAATATTCTGAGAAAACTTGTCTTGGTCACTGAGAAATGTACCTTGCCTATTTTTATAAATGTGTATTTTATTGCATTATAGTTTCTAAAGTCTGGGAAGAATGCTTTACTTATAACCGAGACTGATTTTATACTAGATGAAAATATTGTTTTATTGTGATATTTGTTAATTATAACTGGTATAACCAGGGGTGTGGAAAATAAAGAGTCTATGACAGTATGATATCTATATATTGCCTTACCCAGTAGGAATTTGTACTATATATTCATTTTTTTTTTCTTTGATTGTCACGGTCAGTTAATATTAATGACATTTTGGCCTGATAAATATTGTATTTTTGTTAAATCATACACCCTAATAATTAGTTGAAAAACCCTTATGCTCAGCAGGGGACATTTGAGTCTCATAACGTCATTTTTAATACCACAGATGTTGAAGTTTTTGTTGCCGTTTCCTGCCCTGAGTTCTTTTGTGGCATCTAGCTTTCATGTGATCTTTCTCAAAGAATGAGACACTGCCACCTGTCTCATCCTTTGCAGTTTGTTATCCTCTTTTTTACACTGACTGTATTGAGAATGTTGTTATTGCATAAAGCATTGATTTATGAAAACTTATCAAAAAGTACTTTGCATCCCCAGAGTTGTATATTCCCACTCCAGACTCCAGTATTTGTATTCATACTTAACTTACTGCCCACCATTTTCTACCCTTAATTATATCCAGTGAAGAGGTAAATCAGAAAGCACATCATTAAACACACTTCTAGACCTCTAACTAGGCTTGGATACACAACCTCCTAGTTTTGCCATTTTTGTTTTATCTCTACTAACAATTTACTCTTTCAACTGCACAACTTCTCAGGTTATTCTATCCATACATATCCATATTATCACATTATTAATTAAATGCATACATGGGCTGACTAACCTAATATCTCATCCTCTTGACAGTATCTGCTTTTTTTAACAACACATAACCATAACCTCATCTTTATTGCCACTATCGTGTTCTTTTATACAAAATATCTGTTGCATACATAGTTCATATTAAGACAGAATAAAACAGTATAAAGTAAAATATTTTTCTTTCCTTTCATGAATCTAACTTATCTTCCTGGACATCTATTTCTACTTTGATTTGTTTTCCTATTAAGTGTCTAACTAGATAAATTGAATGATTTTTCCTCCATAAATAAAACACCATTCTACATATTACTCTAAGAGATCCTCACCACTGTCACTATAACTTCATTAAATAACTACCCCATAAATCTGGAGAGAATCTGACCAAGGTTGCTAGGTCTGTGTATGCTAGGATCTGATGCAGTATTTACATTCTGAAAGAGGGCCACTATCACTTCATGTTAGAGTTTTAGAACATATCAGATTGTAATGGATTGCTTAGCAAAAAGTATAACTGCTGTTAGCAGATTATACCTTGTATTATGGTAAAAGTTGCTAGGAATACTTTTGGCTGATAAAGATCTAAAGTTCTTTTTTTTCAGTAGCTGCCATTTTCCTCATAATGTCAGTGGATCATCCTTAGCAGACGGAAAAGTAAGTATCACAACCTTATAATTTTTTAGGTAGTACATAAGTTGTTTGTTATGGAATCAGCAATTGAGAAGACATCAAATTTTGCTGTATTATTTATGAAAATTTTACTATGTTAATTTTCCTTTAGTTTTCCATCATTATTAAAAAATCATGTTGTTGATCATTCAGGAACTAGTCTAGTTATGTTGCCTGTGTTTGTCTGATTTTTTTCGCTATTTTTTTTTTTTATGATTTGTTTATTTTATATTATTTTTGAAACAGCTTTTTGTAATATTGTTTACTGATTTATAATTTTATTCATAGTGATTAGTTCTCTAAATGACCAGTATATTATAATTATGTTTCACCACTACATATTACAAATTTCATTAAAATTTTAATTTTCACAGGAAGTCCCCTCTTTGTTTATGAAAAATGTGTCTATTTCAGTGGAATTATTTTTTATAATAGTTACAAAAGTTCCCAAATGCAAGTGTGAATTATTTGGTTAAATATGACAGTGTCATAATCAATGGATCTGATTCCAAAAGACTTACTGTGACTTACACTGAGAGAAGGTTTTGGAATCTAGCCGCTTGTGTAATCCTGTTCATAGTTAGGCATTGCACCCAAGTAACTAACTAAGCAAGAAACTCCACTCTTTACAGGCCCTTCTCACCCTGTAGTACATTGATGTCTATGTAGTGACTAAGACATGATTTAAAATAGTATAGATCACTCTGGCTTTGCAAGGCTATAACACCTTCTACAAATTTAGACCAGCTACTGAACAGAAGGTGAAAAAGGTGGAGGTGTTTCACTTCTAAGAGTTGTCCCAGTTGCTTAGGATTTGGGAACATATGTGGACTGAGATCTTACTTTTGACCAATGTGTCCATTGTTGGAAGAAAGTCCTTTTATATTGCACAGGTTATAAACAAATTAATTGTGTCTAGATCTATGTTATTGTCCCTCAATAATCATATCTCGGGGGCATGGCTAGGATGTAGACTGGTTGGCAGCATCTTTTCCCAGCTCTGCACTCAAAAGATATTTCTGACAGGAATTTTTAAAAACTAGATATTGTAGACAAACCTATTTTGTTGAATTACTTCTACTAATATCACTAGAAGTCTACAGTGCAAAGAATTTGGTTTTAAACATTATTTTTCCTGTCAAAAACAAGAAGGAAGGTATCTGAATCTACTGAAAATGAGCTTTTCTAAGCATACCACACAGGACCAGATGATGAAAAAGGAGATACAGTCTTTATTAAATGCTATACAAGACTTGTCGGTGAAATTTGACAAAATGAATACCAAACTGGACACTTTTGAGGAGAGATCTACAAAACAAATACAGCAACTACAAGAAATAATGACGCAACAGAAGTTTCAAATAGCTGACATAGAGAGATCCTTAAATGATACTGAGAGCAGACTCTCAGAACAAGATCTTCAGCTACATTTTTTATCACAACAAAATGCTTCATTACAAAATAAAATAGAGGATCTAGAGAATAGGTCCAGACGAAATAACCTTCGCATCTATGGGCTACCAGAGAAAACAGAGGGAGATAACATGGTGACTTTCCTTACTACCTGGTTACCAGAAGTTTTAAAATTGCCTGAAGCTCTTTCTTATGGAATTGAAAGAGCCCACAGATCCTTAAGAGCTGCTTCATCAACCATTAAATCAAAAAATCACCCGAGATCAATAATAGTAAAGTTGTTTTCATCACAGGACAAGGAACTTTTTTTTTAAAAACAACATGGTCAACTTCTCCAGTTAAATACAAAGACAACATAATCAGATTTGATAATGATTATTCTGCTGGAGTTATAACTGCAAGAAAAGAATGTCTCCCTCTGATAAAAGAATTGAAAAAAAGGCAACTTAAAGTCCACTTGCTGTTCCCTTGAAGAATAAAAATATTTTTACTGAAGGTCCTAAAACTTTTGACACTCTGCAAGCAACAGTTTCTTATCTTTCAGCTAATAAAACCTTGGATAATGTGGAAGAAATGGATTTCTCCAAATTTGGGGTTAAGCGTCACTTAGAAAAAAATGAATGGAGCACTGCTGACAAGAAGAAGAAGAAACAATAAAAGACATATGAAAAACAAACATTATTGTCTTCTATTTGCTCTGTAAGGCAAAAAAGTTCTTTGAAAGCATTCATGCTTTACACATGTGTCAGTCTTTGAAGCAATATAAATACAAGATAAGCCGGACATTTTATAACTAAAGCAGACAACCCTAAAGAAAGCAAGGTAACATATCTTTCTCTATTACAGTGTAAATACTTACAGTCATGATTTTTCTAACTCTAAATGATATTTAGATAGTTCATTTATAAATTACCTGCCTTTTACTGCTAGTATAGAATATGATGTATTTACACTGACATATTAATGTGGTGTGTTTAAATGAGCATGATTCCTTTTTATATTATTTACACTAAGCTGCATGAAATATCTAAACTGATGTATTTAATTCACATAATAATATATAAAACTGATAGTAATAACTGTTAAAAAGTGCCTTGAAAAGTAATTATCTATTCTTTGATGCTAAAAGTGCCTTTTTGACTAACAAACAACTGTTTGGCTTGTATATCTGCCCTTAATGTTAAGAAAACGAATAGAAGTTTAATGAGCTGGTGTTCAGTTTAAAAAAAGCCCTAAAACTTCACTTACTTTGTTTTTGTCTTCCCGCCATGGTCACGAGCTGGGAACTCTTATTTTACCACCCCTGAATGAAGGTTCTTCAGTTAGAATCCATTACAGTGTGTTAAACCTTCTAATAGCACAAAATGAAAGTAAACAGTCATGAGTGATGTCAGCACTAAAACAAGACAGTATGGGTGTGGTGTCAGCTCCTAAGCTACTTAAAGTAACCAGCACACTATTTATGAGATGGCAAAATGCTTTTACAGTTTAACAAATATTAAAAGTACACTGAAGTACCTAATGATTTTAGAAGGTACCAACACATACATGACATTTTATTATATTGTAATATTTGTTATTCATTTTGAATTGTACACATAAACAGCACACAAAGCTTAAAAAGAAGTATATCACTTGAAAGAAACTGTATGAATAGTTAACACATACAGACTTTACTACAATCTTTTCTGATAAGATCACCCACGTAAATTACTATAATTTAACTTAATTTTATAAAAATTTAATATATTTAAGTCCTTGACTGGAACTATATAACATATTTGTAAACACACTGCAGCTAGTGTACTCAACCTTAAGGATAGTAAGTCAATTAAGGTTCATGAATGTAGCTATGTGTTATTAGGCATTTTAAGGGTAAAAAGGAGTTGCTGTTTAATTATCAAGATACTCTGTAAATATTAAATTGCTCAAGTAGCACAATCATTAAGCAGTAATGAGCAAGAAAAAATCTCAGACTTGCTTATGATATTGTTTTATATATATATACAGGAAAGAACTGCTGAATTATAAGTATGCTTTTATTAAAGGCAAGTTATATTAATATTGAACATCTTCACTGAAAATGAATGGTTGTGTAGAGACACAGTAACTCCCATTATATAACCAAGGCTAAAGAGATTGTCTTGTATGTCTAAATTGATCAGCCTTGAACCTTAGATTGCAAATAGACATGCAGCGTACCTTTACTTATAATACTGAATATATATTATATAACATCACAAACGCTAAAGCCATTGTCAGCTACATCTCATATCAATCAGCATTAAAATATGAATTGAATAGCATAGGCATTTACTAACATATTGCTGTTGGTACCCGATATGTATATAAGTAACATGTCTAATTTCTGTCTATGAAAGTAAATACCAGGCTGTGTGCATTTGTTAATTATGAAACAAGAGCGTGCTATCTATTCTTTTTAATATCCTATAGGTATCTACTTTTTAGAGACACACACATGCTGCAAAGCTGCTAGTTATTGCATATTCATTGGTATATTTCTGACTGCAGTGTTATAAATATATGGTGTGGACCACTTGAGTTGAGAATATGTCTCTATATTGGGCATGTTTTCTGTTTGAATGGTGTATATTATCTATAATATGATATTGAGTACCCTCACTAAATTCAAAGAAGCCACAAAAGAAACAAATATTTATTAAAAATGGAGAATAGAAGGATGAAGAGAAAATGAAGGAAAATGGTTGATGGTCATATAAGGTTATCTTTTCCTGTGTATGTAGAAGAGTTGACAGTAATAAGTACCAAACAATTGTGTTATAGCATATTTAAAGCCTACTTTGCTTCTCATATTTTCCAACCTTACAGTTATAACACTGCAGATAAATCCTGTAATATCATAAGGAGTATGAGTTGCTATTTGGCATATGACATATGTGGTACACTAGCGATGAAATATGCCAGTGGCACTAATACATATATAGGAATTGCTAAGAAATATAGTCTTAAACTATATAATACCAATGCCAAAAACAAATTAGTAGCATTCATACCACTAAAATATGACTTTTTGAATTAAAAGAAAACTATAAGATTACTGATAAATGACAATACAAATGTAACGTTATATTCATTGTTACGGATACTTTCTGATTTAATCAACTTGTGGCATGGTTAACTGATGCATATAATGCTTAACATTTTTTTATGTATGTATGCATATATGTGTGCATGTATGTATGTGTGTATATGTATATGTGTGTGTATGTGTATGTATGTATATGTATATATATATATATATATATATATATATATATATATATATATATATATATATATATATATATATATATATATATATATAGGTAGACCATTACAAAAAATTTGATACCTATGAATGCCACTCACACTATAAGGGAGATAGACAGCAAGCATATTATTTTTAAGATGCATAACCGTTATTGCTACACAAAAGATATATTAAAATAAAAGATTTTCCTTTACAATTTAAACAAAACCAAATAGTTAAGTATTAAATCTATGTATAGTTGTGTTGCCTTAGTGTTTTATAAAATATTAAAAATAGATAAAGACTGTATTTAAGTAATCTGTAAAGACAAATACATGTATACTTAAAATATATATGATACTTTTCATTATAAAACTACCATATGGCGGGGCCGGGGGAGGATGCTGAAATGCAGACTTCGAGAGATCGCTTGAATGATTAGATCATTCAAGGATGAGATGTTTTTTCTCATGGAGGGGTTTGGTGGTTGTTTATCTTATATTGTTCTCAGTTATGATCTTGTAATTTACTTTTATTGGGTGTCTATAATCTATTGTAATACTGTTGGAAGAAGAAAGAACAAGTCATTCTCTTCATGTACACACATCTACACATTGTTACGAGTATATGAATATGGATAAAAGCAAAGCTAATATAAATCCAGTTGCAAAATGTATATCTCTTAATGTAAATGGTTTAAATAATAGCTGCAAAAGGGGAAGTCTTTATAGATATTTAAAGCTATGTGAAGCTTAACTAGTATTTTTACAGGAAACACACCTTACACAGGAAGACATAAATAAAATAAACAATAAAAATTATACAATACTAGTAAGTTCCACCTATAATCAGAAGCGAAGGGGAGTAGCAATTTTGTGGAAAAACACTACTTTAATGCCTAAAATCATAAACACGTTCCATGACAACTCAGGAATGTTTTGTCTAGTGACAATATCTATCAATGAAATGATATATACATTAGTAAATATTTATTGGATACCAGGACTAGGTGTTAGAGTGGCCAAACAACACTTAGAAGACATTGTACAATATACCAGAGGCAATTTAATTATAGCTGGAGATTTCAATTGCATTATAAAAGAAATTGACACAAATACTAAAACTACACGTAAGAGATCACCTTTAACAAAGTTGTTATCTGAGTTTGTTGAAACTTTTAATATAGTTGACATAAATGAGTATGCTTTCCCAGATTCACTATTCTTTACACATTTTTCCCATAGGCATAATACATACTCTAGAATAGATAGAGTGTACATAGCAAAGGATTTAACCTCTAAATTAAATAAAGTCAAGACAATTTCATGTCCATTTTCGGACCATAACACCATAACGTTTGAGATAGACTTATGTTTCAAGACAAGGATATCAGTAACAAGAATACCATCTTACATAACAAATCTCAAAGATTTTAAGGAATTTTATATTAAAGAGATACAAACATTCCTAGATATCAATCTTACAAAAGATGTATCTGAAATATATATATGGGATGCATTGAAAGCATACCTATATGAAGAGCGGAGGGATAGTATAAAAATAAACAAAAACAGTGGAATAAGGAATTAATGGAATTACAGTCAAAAGTAGATAATTTAAAGCTTGATATTCAAAATGGAAACACCAACTTAATAAAAGAACTAGAAGATACTAATAAAAATACTCAGAGACGCTACACCACAAAACAATGATCAACTTAGAAAATATTAAACTATGTTACTATTCAATGAACCCTAAAAAACAACGAAGAATAGCAAATAGGACTAAAAAGATTATTAAAACAAATCAAATCAAGGAAATACATAATATAGAAACCAAAAAGAAAGTATCTGATTTAGAAGGAATACTAGAAGCTTTTAGGCTATTTTTTCATAAACTTAATAATCAAAATGAGAAAACAGAAACACATTCAGTATTGAAAGCTTTTCTCAAAAACAATGTTAAAGTTAGGTTATTAGAGGAGCAGGTACAACTAATAGATAAACAAATAACAATGACAGAACTTAAAGCTGAAGTAAATAAGCTAAAATTAAATAAAGCTCCAGGTATAGATAATATCACCCCAGAAATGTTTAAATTACTATCAAATGAGGCTTTGCTGTTGTTATTGAATGTCTTTACATCAGTTAAAAATGGTAAAGACATTCCTCCTTCTTGGAATTACACATTAATATCACCAATTCTGAAACAAAATAAAGATCCCAGTGAATGTTCATCATACAGACCCATTTCACTTCTTAATATAGATTATAAAAATTTTATGGCAATACATGCTGCTTGAATAAAACAATTACTACCACTTTTGATAGAGGAGGATCAAACAGGTTTTATAAAAGATAGGAACACTTATGACAACATTAAAAGAATTCTTTCCTTAATTGATTATATAAATGTCACAAAAAACAAAATGAATGTTATTAGCTTAGACATAAATAGAGCATTTGATTCAGTGAACTGGGATTATCTGTGGTTAGTTTTAGAAGAATATGGCTTCTCAAACAACTTCACTTTGTTAATAAAATCATTATATGAAAAATCATTGGCTTATATAAAACTGGGATCTTGTCTGTCTAAATCTATTAAAATAACTAAGGGCACAAAACAAGGCTGCCCTCTTTCTCCGTTATTGTTTGCGCTAGTCATTGAACCCTTAGCAAATAATATACGTATGGATAAAAATATTGAAGGAATACAACTAGACAACAGCCTAGAGCTTAAAATTCAACTTTTTGCTGATGATATTTTAATTACCTTAAAAAATAATAATAGCTGTTTAAAAGCATTATGGGACTCAATTCAAAACTTTCAAAACTTTTCAAGTCTTAAATTTAATGAGAACAAAACAAATGTATTGCTTATAAATACTAATAAAAAAGATCTAAATAAAAAATACCATAAATATATCTCTACTGATAATATAATTAAATACTTGGGAATTATAATAACTAACAAACTAGATACTACAATTGAAACAAATTATAAAGAGACCTTAAATAATATTAAAATCTAATACAAAGATGGAATAAATTCTTCTTTTCAATGGAAGAAAGGCTTTATATAATTAAAATTATCATATTTCCAAAAATTCTTTATGTCATACAAGCTTGTTCTTTGTCACCAGCTAAATCACACCTAAAACAATTAAATGATTTAATGGTAAGATTCCTATGGTATCCAAAAAAAACAAGGATAGCTATGAAGTATCATCTAGATGATTGGGATATAGGTGGCATAGGTTTACCAGACATAGAACTATATTTGCATTCATCCATTATTAAAACAATATCATTATGGCTAAATACAAAATATACATCAAAATGGAAGCTAGTTCATGAGAGAATCTGGTTAAAATCAGGATTTGTAGTAGCAACTAAGTATACAGATTTCGTACCAAACAATTTTCTATGGCTGATGAAGGACTATATGATGATACATAAGAATAAAAATATAAGTTCCAAATACATTACTCATACATTAAAAATTTTCCAAAATCTTATTAATAACAATCCTGATATTAAAGCATGGTCATTTCTTTTATATCCAGTAGCGTACACTCAAGGTAATATAATAACATTTAATATGGAAGTAGTCAACATGCTTAAAGAAAAGGGATTAATATATTGGCATCAATTGCTAAACTCTGGAAAACCTCTGACAATAGACCAGATTAAACAGAAATTAAATATGGAAGATAGTTCGTGGTTACATGTACAAGAATTAAGACAGTATATATTAAGCAAACAAGAAACAATGCAACCATCAATAAGACAAAATGTTCCTAACCTTATAGAACATATAATATTACTAACAAATCAACCCATTACTGGAAAGGGATACTTATCATCTATTTATAAAACAAAAAAAAAATAAAAATGCATAATAATGACAAAATATGGAATTATTATAGATCAGTTAATGGACATATGCCAAATGACAGAGATAAAAACTAATTCTTCTCTCTCCAAAGCAGACATCACTTTCATTACATTGGAGACTTTTTACATGGCAATTCATACACAGATCTTATGTAACCCCTCATAAAATGGAACTTATGTTTAAGAAATATATTGGCTGCTGGAGATGTGATTTATCAATAAAAGCAGACTGGCAACATATGTTCTCTGAATACGATTTGATTAAACCATATTGGGATAAAATAAATTATTTTCTGCAAATGGTATTCAATGATAAATTCCAGATTTCCAAATCTATTATTTTGTTTAATGCACCTGTACCCGACTGTGTGCCAAGAACAAAATATGTAATCTTATGGACTCTCCTAGCTATTGCAAGGAAGAACATTACATCAAACTGGAAATCCAAAGCTTCTCCAACTTTTAAGCAATTCATGAATATGGTGTCAGCAATATCGCAATTGTAAATGAATACTATTAAAGGAAGAACTGAAAGAACTACATCATTATACGTAGCATGGCAAAAGTAACTGAAATACTGGAGAATAATGACTGCAGCAGATTATAATCAGGAAACAATTGTATAGAAAGTCAATTATATGTCAACAATAGACACCCTTGTAAATACTTTATTTTGGTTTTAATGTTTGATATCTGTTTAGAGGTTTTAGCCTACCTTTTTAAATAATTTGTAAATACTTAATTGTCATAAATAACCTGCATTCATGTTTTCTTGTTTTTGGAAATGAATAAAAATATTTACAAAAAAAAAAAATAATCATATCTCATTAGGCCAGTCAATAAAGATAATGCCCTGTTTTGTATGTATCTGTTTAGAGGACTAAGAGGACTGCTGGCTAAGGGACATATGTATGTCTGGGTCAGGTAAGTGGGGTCAGTGAGGAAGTAAATGCAAACAAAAAATACAATCTAAATGAGACAGGGACAGTGAGGGACACAGAAGGGTGGGGGACAACATGATTGGGGCAAGGGAGGGGCAACACAGGCTCATGCCTATCAAGCTTGGATACAGTGAGAATTGAGTCCTCACCCACTGCACTGTCATCACTGTCTGGTTACTCCACTCGCGGCTGGAGTTCTTGACATGTTCTCCTCCTGCAGACCATGAGGGAGAGCAGCCTCTCTATCGGGTGTAGGTGTACACCAGTGGTATGGTGCAAGACCCTATGCAACAATCCTGGCATCACCCCGAATGTGATGAACTCACCACCTCTGCCACTGCTCCCAGAAGGTACCACTGCACCAGCTTCTCAGGTAGTACTACCTAGGGGCAGAGGTAGTGCAGAGGCAGCAGAAGCAGTACTGCCAGGGTAGCTCCCAGACATGCTGGACATCGCTGCTGGAGCTGGTGGAGTGGGGACAGGCCATTGCACTGGGCTTGCCTACCTCACTGTGTTGTCTAGCATTTAGTGATGCAGTACATATAGATGACATGGAGACATTTTGACGACACATAATATAAAATAGAAAAAAGAGAGGTATGGGTTGAGGTGAGAGAAAAAAAAAAGAGATAAAATTAGTACCATCATATGTGACAAACAATGCATTAACACAATTATACAACTCTTTTATCTGAAATATTACATTTAAGTATTCATCCCAACAGTTACACACTGTACTACAGACTGCTGAAAGTAATCTTTGAAATGTGCATGTATTGCACATATGCATGTTCCAATTATACAGATTACAGTTTACAGCAGGACATTTGTGCCACTAGTATAGACTTTTTAATTTAATATAAATATTATTAAAGAAATAACAGCATTGCATAGTTGTGAATCATGGTATTTGAAGCCACAACCTCTGCCTGCAGTCTAATATTTGACTCAGACAAATGGTTTGTGCTACAGACTAATGCATCCATACTTACTTTTACAGTTGGGATATGCATGTTAAATTTGATACAACTGTATAAAAGACCCAAAAAACTATTTTTTAATTTTTAAAGCTACAATAACACTTCTCTTCTGCTGCATACACACCACTTTCTTCCCTCAGTCTCTCCAGTCGAGCAACATGAGCCTGCCTGTTGCATTCATATTCGTTGGCAGCTGGAGAAAGAATAGAAAAGAACAGAAGAGCATTATGCATACCAGTCTTGCCTATTTTAAGCTTTCTATGTTTTACAAATACTCTCTTATCATCATACTTACACAGCTGTGGGATGTCTGCATTCTCAAACTAATTTTATTTGCCTGTGTAGGTCATTAAAACTATACCTGCACTGCACTGCAATGTGTAGGATGCCAGTGGCACTAGATACAACCTGGGTGACACTATTCCACACCTCAGACTGTTACTGGTAGCCTGAATAGTCCCTCTGCAGAAGTCTTTGGCTATGGAACTTTACCAGGAGTCCAGTAAATATCTGGGACTCCTGGACACTCCACCTCTGTGCCCTAAATTTAGAACCTTCTTCTCTAATGCCAGCCATGTATACCAGCCAAAATAGAACAATAGAAACTGATGCTCTTTCACCAATTCCAGTTAACACATTTACTGGTAGTGCACAAACCAGAGCAGTGATGCCAACCATGTTTGTACAATGTCACGCGAGAGCAGCACTGACAAGCAGGGAAAAATTAAATAATTGAAATCGGAAGGTTAATCTGACACCTGACCTTAGTCTGAGGCAAGTGTATTGATGTAGCCTGGAAATATATATTGGAGATTGGAAGGTAACTGGTAGGTGAGTTAAGATTGCATACATGCACTGAGGGCATAAATGTAATGACCTGACACTTTTGCTTTTGCCTTTATACACTGAGGAAAATTGATTTTTACACTGTGGGATTCAAACCTAGGCATAAGAGACAAAACCTTTTTTTGCACAGCCTTGATTTTCCATCTTTGTCCAGAAGAAGTTCTCCTCAGACATAGTCAGGAATTATACATAAATACAGGTGACAATGTGAGCTCTTAAACATGCCTGTGTGTGACCTAACAAAGTTAGTGGATCCAGATCCAGATGTGTATGTGGCTTATGTAATTGTGTATGTCATGTAAGTCTAGGTAGCAGAATTATACTTACAGAAATATAGTAGACAGTATACCTTCAGGCATACATCTGAAAACACAACAATGGTGTCTCATCCCTCATAAATATAATTCATATCAGCTCCACTATCTAAAGTGTTATAAGTGAGAATGAATATAATGGGAAGTGGAAAGCAGTTAACGTATGGAATTTCCTGTATTAGAACTCGCAATTATGTGTATGGCAGTCCTACACTTAACACTTGTTGCCACAAGAATTTTGAAATAAAAAAATATCTATTTTTCAGTTCTTTGCAATAAACTGCACTGTCACAACAGTAAAAATAGGTTGCACACCCTGTACTATAACCCAGGACCCTCTGTACTCCAGCCTTGCACTTAAACCTGCTGCTGCAGGACTAGTTACATGACATTTCCTAATTTCTTAATCATTTTTTAACGTCTCTCTGTTAACAGCCATGCAAAGCCACTTAGTATGTTTGTGCAATGCTCAACAAAATGAATTGAATGTATCCTGTTTCAATTATTGGCTGTCTACGTCCTGTCTGCAGATGTAGGGGGACATTGCTAGCCACAGCACAACACCATGCAATGCCGCTAAGCAAAGTTGTGTGAAGGAAAGAAAACATTGTATGAATGTATTGTTTTTGACCTTTGCCCTTTTACAGATACCCTGTCTGCAGGTGTTCTGTCTGCTTACAAGGTAGCCCACTAGACCAGTTTGCACACTGCTAAGCATCATGTAAATGAGATAAAAACAGCCAAACCTGACATATTTTTTTTCCATTTCCCTTGTTTGCTCTAAGCCATGCACCACACAAACACTGACATAAAAAATAAATAAATAAAAGGGAAAAGTATTTAAAATGAAAAAATCAAGCTATTAAATTAACACTGCAAAACTGTTCTTAGTACACATGACGTATTTCTACATAGGTTGGGACTTGAACACTCATCCAATGAACCTTCAAAAAACAGTAAGGGTTCCTTTTCCCTCTTTGCTACATAAACAGCTTTGCAGCAGGGAACTGAAAATCCTGCATACAACCAAGTGCTACATCATCCACAGTAGTAATAAATCATATAAAAGTTATTTGTACATGTATTAATTTCAGACATAGTCCACTGAGTGATCACACAACGATTTATGACTATTGCTTGCAAAATGCAGCTCTGTCTTACCTGTCTGTGATTGTTGCATATTCTTGTCTTATCTGAGCAGTAATCTGAGACATGCAGTCTGTAAGGCATTCTATGTCCTTGTCCTTAAAATGTGTGAGAACATTAAATGGCAATAATATACAGTTGTCAACAAATGAAGGGAAGGATGAATGTTCATGAACAGAACCTGTGAATTGTTTGCTACTTACAAATCTATAGAAGTAATTTTATCAAGGCTGGAAATGTAAGTCTAACCTGACACACCCACTGGAAGTAGGGCAATTTGCATTGCTGTTCTGTTTTCATTCTCCCTACCAGTAATCATTCATAGTTGCAATACTTTAGCAACAAGCACTGAGGGAGTTCCTGCACTATGTTTACATCTCCTACACAGAGCCAAGTATTTAGGATTCAGCAATTCTAATGAATTCACAGCTAATTTGCATCCTCACCATGCTGATAGCCTTGAACCTATACTATTAAAAGGCAACCATGTACCTTTATGTGGAAAACACAGAAAAGAGGCTATTACTTTGGGATATATCTGAACACAGAAGACTCCTGAACTTGAGAAGGTATGTTTGCATTTTTCAGCTATATGCTGCATATGCTGAAATGTCATTCAGAAAAACTTGTTTTATACATACATATATATATATATATATATATATATATATATATATATATATATATGTACATACATATATATATATATATATATATATATATATATATATATATAGTTCCCCTTCACAAAGTCGAACGTTCAGAGACTCAAAATGCATATGGCCAAAGCCATATACTCGAGTTTCTGAAGCTCGACTTTGTGAATGGGAGCTGAAAAAAGAGAAACATAACACAACAAAGTGTTTCTGCAGGGGGGCAAGCCCCCCTGTACTCCCCACACCCCTGCTACTTATTTATTCCAACTCTAAGATCGCACTACAGTGCAGAAAGGGAAACCTCCTGTTCTGCACTGTATGCCGTTCCCCATTCACAGAGTCAAGCTTCCACAATTTCGAGCATATGGTCTCGCCATATGACTTTCAAGATTGTGGGCATTCGACTTTGTGAAGGGGAACTATATATATATATATATATATATATATATATATATATATATATATATAGATATATAGATATATATAGATATATAGATATATATAGATATATATATAGATATATATATATATAGATATATATATAATTTTATTTTTGATTAGCAAATACTACACTTTTATCAGTATGTATTAGTTAGAAGTGTACTGATGGCATGGACATCTTTGTCACTGTATATCACAGGTATACATGATTAGCAATACCTTAAAATGGAATGTTCTGTGTAAAATTTGTAGAAGTGTTTCAGGAACATTTAATTTGATAACATATTTAATATTTCAATGATAGTTTGTTAGCAAAATGTGTCATTTGCCTGTTCTTTTGAGCGTGGAGGAGCAAAGCTGCATTTCTGTTATGGCACAAACAAGGATATGTTACTATTATTAATCGCCTTTTGGCATCCAGCCTATTGTTCATATTTCAGATTTCTAGACTGTTTCATGTTTCTCCAGTGGGTAATACTGAAATGCTATATTTTCTATTTTATCTAGGAGCAGTTATTTTGTAGTTATGTGTTAATATACTTATGCATATTATCCTTCTATTGTGTTTTAGAACAGCTAGAACTATGACACCCAGGTGTCTCAATCCCTGAAAACTACCATTCAGAGACCCTGACAATTAGGTCATTGTGGAAGCTTTTAGGTGACATGGTGCCTGTCTGCTTGAGAGGAGATGTGGAGATATGTCATGCAGAATGCAAATTTGGCAACAGATACTTTCTGATGTGAATTTAGTAGGCTGCATAACAAGACACATGATCAGGTGTGCCACAGGGCCATAGACATAATTTGTAAGGGTTGTGAAGTCTGAAACTGAAATGTGTATCATTACTTTCTAACTTCTCTCTTTAATGATTTTCCAGTACAAATGTATTGCGCTATACTGAGGGCATGTAGTGACCATCACTACTTTTGAGAGGCATGACTGAATTTGGCAGTTTTGTCATTATTGGTTCATACATTTTGTTTTATTGATTTCTGGAAAATTATTCAAAACTATACATTTAAAACACTTTAACAAGTGTACCTGTAGTATATTATATAAGGAATATAATTTAATACAGTCAGGAGGGTGAATCAAAGAACCTTTGCATGTTTGAATAGTCCTAAAAATGTGTGCAAAGGACCTATGATTTGAAAACAGCCCAAAGGTAAACTTTTTCCTCCACTGCTCAGATGCATTTTCTTTGAATGTGGGTTTCAATGCCATTTCAATGAATGTAAGTTTCAAGGACAGAGACATTTTTATTGTGAGATTGTGTTGCTTTGTTTACCAATTATCTATCAGTATTTGAGCTATAAAATTTGAAATAAAAGTTTTAAATTAAACACAAAAATCTGTAATAAATGTAGAAGGAAATCAGAAAACAGTATGCACACTGAGACGTTTGAACAGTGTTTATGGTAATTGGGGAGAAATAGCAAAGTAATAGGACAATGGAATGGCTGTGGGGCGAGGTGGACATGTATGGGTGGATCCACAATCCATTACTCTGCCTAGGATCCTATTTTACCATGCTCCAGCTCTGACAGTAAGGTCATGCTTCTCTCCTTCAAATTAGTAATGGGTGTTGACCCTAGCACTGCTTTAAAGAGACTTAATTTCTGAGCTCTCTGAAACCTTGGCTGGAGCTATGTCTGATGAGGTCTGAGACAAAGTGGCCTCACAGTTAGCTACCCTTGAATCGATTTCTAAGTCCTCCATGCGCCTGATATATCTCATGCATCAGAAGGATCAGCTAAAGCAGCGGGTGCAGGCATAGTCATGAGACGGCATGCTTGGATCCACTTGTGTGATTTTGCAGAACCTTGCAAGGCTTCCTTTCTGAAAGCTCCCATTGAAGCCTCTTCGTTATTTGGACACAAAGCTAAAGACACACTGGCTAGGTGTGAACAGGACGGTAAGACCATTTCTGCCGTGGGTGTCTGCTATTCTTCCCCTCAACAGGCTTTCTCCAGAAACCAGAAGAGTGAGAAGATGTGCCACAAAAAGTCTCAGGGTTCTTTCCGTGACACATGAGCCGAGATTTCCCTTGAAGCAGAGGGGTAAACTCATATGGAAGACACCCTTTTTGGGGCAGAGGAGGTCCGCATAACCAGGGTTCCAGAGATTCCTTCTCTGGCCAGTCCTACCAGTGCTCCTGCAGAGCAGCCCAACTGCTTTCCTCTGGAAGCGGTTGGGGGTTGTTTCTCTTTGTATCCTTCCGCCTGGCTAACCTTTACCACCGATTCTTGGGTACGAGAGATATTAACCAGAGATTATCATATTCCCTTCGATCTTTGTCCCGCCCCACTAAGGACCTTACCCGACACTCCACCCAGTCAAAGGGTAGAAGCAGCATTAGAGATTTCAAAGCTGCTAAGAAAAAGAGTCATCCAAATAGTCCCACCAGACCAGATAGGATCCGGATTCTAGTCAAGATTATTTTTAGTGCCAAAAAAGACCAGGGACTGGAGCCTGATTTTGGATCTCAGTGTGTTAAACAAATTCGTAGAAGTACATACATTCTGGATGGTCACAATACAGTCTATCCTCCCACTCTTGGAGGCAGGCGATTGGATGTGTTCTATAAATCTTCAAGCTGCATGCTATCACATAAAGGTGGACAGACCATCGAGAAGATTCCTTCGCTTCCGTGCGGGAGCCAGTCATTACCAGTTCTGAGTACTGCCCTTCAGACTCTCTACACCCCCAGAGTGTTCAACAAGCCAAGTGCATGGCAGTTGTCACAGCTCACCTGCGACTGCAAGGATTCTGGGTGTTTCCATACGTAGACGACTGGCTCATCACTGCCCCCACCAGACATCTATTGAAAAAAGCCTTGGTATACTCTCTTCATACCGCAGAAAGGCTAGGTATAACTATAAACTGGCAAAAATCCAACCTGTCCTCATCCAAATCCATAGAAATCATTGGGGCCGTGCTGGATACAAAGAACTGCATGGCATCAATTTCAGACCACAGAATCTTAAGGATAAAACAACAAATCATACCCATCCTCTCAAGGGAAAGATCGACAGCACATTCTGTTCTCCAGTTGTTGGGTTCCATGGCAACTTCCATCACCATTGTCCCCCTTGCAAGTTTCACATGAGGCTTTTACAATGATTACTAATCACCCAGTGGTACCATTTTCAGTTTCCTCTCTCATCCCAGATTTGGGTGACTCAGAGATGCAAGCAAGACTTGATTTGGTGGATGTCACAGAACCCGTCACAATGATCTCGCCCCTTCACACCCCAACAGCCCAAAGCCACAGTGACCATGGATGCCTCCCTGATGGGGTGGGGAGGGCTTTTTCAGGGGAAGACAGTCCAAGGCATGTGGTCAGACCTAGAGGCTCATCTGCATATAAATGTCCTAGAACTGAGGGTGGTGCTTCTAGTGTTGCAAGCATTTCATCCCATCCTTCCATCAGGGACTATTGCAATACAATCGAACAACATGGCTGTAGTCTGGTACATCAGCAAACAAGACCGAACCAAATCCTACCCACTTTGTCGAGAGACCATGAGGATATGGCAATGGGCGATGGCTACCAACTGCTTTCTTTTAGCAATGCACATTCCCGGGAGTTCCAACGTAATAGCAGACAGATTGACCAGGTGCATTATGCAATGACATGAGTGGTCTCTGAATCCTCTTATAGTGGCGGAGATTTTCAACTGCTGGGGTCTCCCCTGTTGCGACATTTTTGCATCCCCAACCAACTACAAATGCAGCAATTATTTCGCTCTGATTCCCGATTGGCCCTTGGGTCTGCTTTATGCCTTTCCCTCTCTCCCTCTCATTTCCCAGTTCCTGAAGAAAGCCCACTGGTTGAAGAGCAAGAAAATCCTTATAGCGCCATATTGGCCTCAGCAAATTTGGTTCCCCTTCTTATGGCCTCACCTGCTAGATCAACCATGGATTCTCGATCCATCTCCGGATTTGATCTCCCATTCGCAGAACCTGATTCCCCCATACCTGAACAGCATGAAGCTCACAGCTTGGCTCCTCCACTTCCAGTGATTGCCAGGCAGACTGATCTTTCTTCCCCAGTACATGACATTCTTATTGCATCTCATAAGTCTTCCACCAGAACTACTTATCTCAGTAAGTGGAAAAGGTTTACATTTGGCTGAAGGAAAATGGATAGACCCTTTTCAGCACCAGTGCCGGTAGTACTGGAGTACCTGTCCAGTTTATTCCAATCTGCTTCTACCATTCGAGTTCATTTGGTCGTGATATCTAATTTTCACAATGGTGTCCATGACTCTTCTCTTATGTCACACAAATTATGCAAGACTTTTCTAAAAGGTGTAATATCATTTGAAACCCCCTTTTAGAGTACATAGCCAGCAATGGGATCTGTCTTTAGTCCTGCAAGCTTTGACTACATCTCCTTTTGAACCAGCTTTTCATGCAACCTCAAGTTTCTTTCTTGGAAAACTTTGTTCTTGGTCAACATTACTTCTGCCAGACGTATCTCTGAACTTCAAGCTCTATGCATCAAACGGCCTTACTTAATCTTTCATAAAGATAATCCTTCCTTTCTGCCAAAAGTGATCTCTGAAATGTCCATTAACCAAGCCATTGAATGGCCAGTTTTCTTTCCCAATCATTCTAACAGAGGAGAGTATTATCTACATTACCTTGACATTCACAGGCAAATTCGTTTCTATCTAGACAGAACTAAGACTTCTCACAAATCAGATCAGCTATTCCTGGCCTATTCTGGTCCTAGACTTGATGTGCTGTTTCTAAGGTCACATTGGCTAAATGGTTAAAAGACCGTGTAACCTTTATTTACAAAACTCACAATATCCCTCCGACTACAGCCGTCATGGCTCATTTCGCTAGGTCAGTCACAGCTTCTGCTGCCTTCCATGCTAGAGCTTCTTTACATGACATTTGTGCGGCTGCAACTTGGGCTAGACCTCACACCTTCATCAGCCATTACAAATTAGATTTGGCCTCCAGAAGAAGAGCGTCCTTTGGTTCAATGGTGCTCAGGAATGTCCTTCCATGAGAGCCTCCCAGAAATATAGGTAGCTAGGGACTCTGTCGCAGGCGTAAGGAATGAATGAGGATTAACAATATCAGATAAAGAAGTTATGTCTTACCATAATGTTCCATCTGTATTGTTGATCCTCGTTCAGTCATTATGACCCTCCCTACTTCCCCCTCCTGAGGCTTATGGTGGATCTCATCATCCAGTTCCATTAGGTCCTTTGACCAGCGGTAGCCTCTACTTCCTTTGACTTGCAAACTCAGTCTGAAATAACAGGGAGAGGAGAATTATGGGTAAGAGTTTAGCTCGAGAGTTTGTTGCTGCTGTGAGCTTGGAAGATGGCCGGCTCAGTTCCGAGGTCAGAACCGATAACCCAGGCGTAATGACTGAACGAGGATCAACAATACAGATGGAACGTTATGGTAAGATATGACTTCTTTTTCTATGTAGTTGATTTCTTGTTATTTCTTTCAAAAGTATCTCAGAAAATATTTACTTTAATTCTGATCTCTGTTCTGCTTCTCAGAAAATGGTCATATGCTGATTGGACTTTCTCCTCGTAACATATTTCAGTTAATGTAAACTTGCTGGTACTTTATTTTCTCCAGTTCTTTTTAATTTGAGGTCTAACAATGGTAGTTATAATGTTAAACACAGCACTACATTTTAAATTACAACTTGAACTGAACTATTAAAATGACTGTTTAGAAAGGAATAATCTGTTCTCTACAACCAAAAGAACATCAAATGCGTTTTCCTTTTTGGGGTATATTTCTATACACTGTGTTGCCAAGTTCATATTTGTGTTTATTTAGGTGCTTGATTACTAGACAGAACAACAGTAAAAAGTACTTGATAAAACAAATAGAAATGGGAGTATACAGCATGAATAAGATTGATAACAACATTAGATAACTATTAAAAATATCTTATAGGTATTGAAAGGATCATGAGATAATTCACCACCGAATGGTCTCACCAGTGAAATGTTATGGATGCAGAAGGTAATAAAATCATGAAATATATTGATAATATTCTGAGAAAACTTGTCTTGGTCACTGAGAAATGTACCTTGCCTATTTTTATAAATGTGTATTTTATTGCATTATAGTTTCTAAAGTCTGGGAAGAATGCTTTACTTATAACCGAGACTGATTTTATACTAGATGAAAATATTGTTTTATTGTGATATTTGTTAATTATAACTGGTATAACCAGGGGTGTGGAAAATAAAGAGTCTATGACAGTATGATATCTATATATTGCCTTACCCAGTAGGAATTTGTACTATATATTCATTTTTTTTTTCTTTGATTGTCACGGTCAGTTAATATTAATGACATTTTGGCCTGATAAATATTGTATTTTTGTTAAATCATACACCCTAATAATTAGTTGAAAAACCCTTATGCTCAGCAGGGGACATTTGAGTCTCATAACGTCATTTTTAATACCACAGATGTTGAAGTTTTTGTTGCCGTTTCCTGCCCTGAGTTCTTTTGTGGCATCTAGCTTTCATGTGATCTTTCTCAAAGAATGAGACACTGCCACCTGTCTCATCCTTTGCAGTTTGTTATCCTCTTTTTTACACTGACTGTATTGAGAATGTTGTTATTGCATAAAGCATTGATTTATGAAAACTTATCAAAAAGTACTTTGCATCCCCAGAGTTGTATATTCCCACTCCAGACTCCAGTATTTGTATTCATACTTAACTTACTGCCCACCATTTTCTACCCTTAATTATATCCAGTGAAGAGGTAAATCAGAAAGCACATCATTAAACACACTTCTAGACCTCTAACTAGGCTTGGATACACAACCTCCTAGTTTTGCCATTTTTGTTTTATCTCTACTAACAATTTACTCTTTCAACTGCACAACTTCTCAGGTTATTCTATCCATACATATCCATATTATCACATTATTAATTAAATGTATACATGGGCTGACTAACCTAATATCTCATCCTCTTGACAGTATCTGCTTTTTTTAACAACACATAACCATAACCTCATCTTTATTGCCACTATCGTGTTCTTTTATACAAAATATCTGTTGCATACATAGTTCATATTAAGACAGAATAAAACAGTATAAAGTAAAATATTTTTCTTTCCTTTCATGAATCTAACTTATCTTCCTGGACATCTATTTCTACTTTGATTTGTTTTCCTATTAAGTGTCTAACTAGATAAATTGAATGATTTTTCCTCCATAAATAAAACACCATTCTACATATTACTCTAAGAGATCCTCACCACTGTCACTATAACTTCATTAAATAACTACCCCATAAATCTGGAGAGAATCTGACCAAGGTTGCTAGGTCTGTGTATGCTAGGATCTGATGCAGTATTTACATTCTGAAAGAGGGCCACTATCACTTCATGTTAGAGTTTTAGAACATATCAGATTGTAATGGATTGTTAGCAAAAAGTATAACTGCTGTTAGCAGATTATACCTTGTATTATGGTAAAAGTTGCTAGGAATACTTTTGGCTGATAAAGATCTAAAGTTCTTTTTTTTCAGTAGCTGCCATTTTCCTCATAATGTCAGTGGATCATCCTTAGCAGACGGAAAAGTAAGTATCACAACCTTATAATTTTTTAGGTAGTACATAAGTTGTTTGTTATGGAATCAGCAATTGAGAAGACATCAAATT
This sequence comes from Protopterus annectens, assembly GCF_019279795.1. Taxonomy (NCBI): domain Eukaryota; kingdom Metazoa; phylum Chordata; order Ceratodontiformes; family Protopteridae; genus Protopterus; species Protopterus annectens. Next base: position 566,401,167 of record NC_056738.1, on the reverse strand, counting down.
TTGCTGTATTATTTATGAAAATTTTACTATGTTAATTTTCCTTTAGTTTTCCATCATTATTAAAAAAATCATGTTGTTGATCATTCAGGAACTAGTCTAGTTATGTTGCCTGTGTTTGTCTGATTTTTTTCGCTATTTTTTTTTTTTATGATTTGTTTATTTTATATTATTTTTGAAACAGCTTTTTGTAATATTGTTTACTGATTTATAATTTTATTCATAGTGATTAGTTCTCTAAATGACCAGTATATTATAATTATGTTTCACCACTACATATTACAAATTTCATTAAAATTTTAATTTTCACAGGAAGTCCCCTCTTTGTTTATGAAAAATGTGTCTATTTCAGTGGAATTATTTTTTATAATAGTTACAAAAGTTCCCAAATGCAAGTGTGAATTATTTGGTTAAATATGACAGTGTCATAATCAATGGATCTGATTCCAAAAGACTTACTGTGACTTACACTGAGAGAAGGTTTTGGAATCTAGCCGCTTGTGTAATCCTGTTCATAGTTAGGCATTGCACCCAAGTAACTAACTAAGCAAGAAACTCCACTCTTTACAGGCCCTTCTCACCCTGTAGTACATTGATGTCTATGTAGTGACTAAGACATGATTTAAAATAGTATAGATCACTCTGGCTTTGCAAGGCTATAACACCTTCTACAAATTTAGACCAGCTACTGAACAGAAGGTGAAAAGGTGGAGGTGTTTCACTTCTAAGAGTTGTCCCAGTTGCTTAGGATTTGGGAACATATGTGGACTGAGATCTTACTTTTGACCAATGTGTCCATTGTTGGAAGAAAGTCCTTTTATATTGCACAGGTTATAAACAAATTAATTGTGTCTAGATCTATGTTATTGTCCCTCAATAATCATATCTCGGGGGCATGGCTAGGATGTAGACTGGTTGGCAGCATCTTTTCCCAGCTCTGCACTCAAAAGATATTTCTGACAGGAATTTTTAAAAACTAGATATTGTAGACAAACCTATTTTGTTGAATTACTTCTACTAATATCACTAGAAGTCTACAGTGCAAAGAATTTGGTTTTAAACATTATTTTTCCTGTCAAAAACAAGAAGGAAGGTATCTGAATCTACTGAAAATGAGCTTTTCTAAGCATACCACACAGGACCAGATGATGAAAAAGGAGATACAGTCTTTATTAAATGCTATACAAGACTTGTCGGTGAAATTTGACAAAATGAATACCAAACTGGACACTTTTGAGGAGAGATCTACAAAACAAATACAGCAACTACAAGAAATAATGACGCAACAGAAGTTTCAAATAGCTGACATAGAGAGATCCTTAAATGATACTGAGAGCAGACTCTCAGAACAAGATCTTCAGCTACATTTTTTATCACAACAAAATGCTTCATTACAAAATAAAATAGAGGATCTAGAGAATAGGTCCAGACGAAATAACCTTCGCATCTATGGGCTACCAGAGAAAACAGAGGGAGATAACATGGTGACTTTCCTTACTACCTGGTTACCAGAAGTTTTAAAATTGCCTGAAGCTCTTTCTTATGGAATTGAAAGAGCCCACAGATCCTTAAGAGCTGCTTCATCAACCATTAAATCAAAAAATCACCCGAGATCAATAATAGTAAAGTTGTTTTCATCACAGGACAAGGAACTTTTTTTTTAAAAACAACATGGTCAACTTCTCCAGTTAAATACAAAGACAACATAATCAGATTTGATAATGATTATTCTGCTGGAGTTATAACTGCAAGAAAAGAATGTCTCCCTCTGATAAAAGAATTGAAAAAAAGGCAACTTAAAGTCCACTTGCTGTTCCCTTGAAGAATAAAAATATTTTTTACTGAAGGTCCTAAAACTTTTGACACTCTGCAAGCAACAGTTTCTTATCTTTCAGCTAATAAAACCTTGGATAATGTGGAAGAAATGGATTTCTCCAAATTTGGGGTTAAGCGTCACTTAGAAAAAAATGAATGGAGCACTGCTGACAAGAAGAAGAAGAAACAATAAAAGACATATGAAAAACAAACATTATTGTCTTCTATTTGCTCTGTAAGGCAAAAAAGTTCTTTGAAAGCATTCATGCTTTACACATGTGTCAGTCTTTGAAGCAATATAAATACAAGATAAGCCGGACATTTTATAACTAAAGCAGACAACCCTAAAGAAAGCAAGGTAACATATCTTTCTCTATTACAGTGTAAATACTTACAGTCATGATTTTTCTAACTCTAAATGATATTTAGATAGTTCATTTATAAATTACCTGCCTTTTACTGCTAGTATAGAATATGATGTATTTACACTGACATATTAATGTGGTGTGTTTAAATGAGCATGATTCCTTTTTATATTATTTACACTAAGCTGCATGAAATATCTAAACTGATGTATTTAATTCACATAATAATATATAAAACTGATAGTAATAACTGTTAAAAAGTGCCTTGAAAAGTAATTATCTATTCTTTGATGCTAAAAGTGCCTTTCTGACTAACAAACAACTGTTTGGCTTGTATATCTGCCCTTAATGTTAAGAAAACGAATAGAAGTTTAATGAGCTGGTGTTCAGTTTAAAAAAAGCCCTAAAAACTTCACTTACTTTGTTTTTGTCTTCCCGCCATGGTCACGAGCTGGGAACTCTTATTTTACCACCCCTGAATGAAGGTTCTTCAGTTAGAATCCATTACAGTGTGTTAAACCTTCTAATAGCACAAAATGAAAGTAAACAGTCATGAGTGATGTCAGCACTAAAACAAGACAGTATGGGTGTGGTGTCAGCTCCTAAGCTACTTAAAGTAACCAGCACACTATTTATGAGATGGCAAAATGCTTTTACAGTTTAACAAATATTAAAAGTACACTGAAGTACCTAATGATTTTAGAAGGTACCAACACATACATGACATTTTATTATATTGTAATATTTGTTATTCATTTTGAATTGTACACATAAACAGCACACAAAGCTTAAAAAGAAGTATATCACTTGAAAGAAACTGTATGAATAGTTAACACATACAGACTTTACTACAATCTTTTCTGATAAGATCACCCACGTAAATTACTATAATTTAACTTAATTTTATAAAAATTTAATATATTTAAGTCCTTGACTGGAACTATATAACATATTTGTAAACACACTGCAGCTAGTGTACTCAACCTTAAGGATAGTAAGTCAATTAAGGTTCATGAATGTAGCTATGTGTTATTAGGCATTTTAAGGGTAAAAAGGAGTTGCTGTTTAATTATCAAGATACTCTGTAAATATTAAATTGCTCAAGTAGCACAATCATTAAGCAGTAATGAGCAAGAAAAATCTCAGACTTGCTTATGATATTGTTTTATATATATATACAGGAAAGAACTGCTGAATTATAAGTATGCTTTTATTAAAGGCAAGTTATATTAATATTGAACATCTTCACTGAAAATGAATGGTTGTGTAGAGACACAGTAACTCCCATTATATAACCAAGGCTAAAGAGATTGTCTTGTATGTCTAAATTGATCAGCCTTGAACCTTAGATTGCAAATAGACATGCAGCGTACCTTTACTTATAATACTGAATATATATTATATAACATCACAAACGCTAAAGCCATTGTCAGCTACATCTCATATCAATCAGCATTAAAATATGAATTGAATAGCATAGGCATTTACTAACATATTGCTGTTGGTACCCGATATGTATATAAGTAACATGTCTAATTTCTGTCTATGAAAGTAAATACCAGGCTGTGTGCATTTGTTAATTATGAAACAAGAGCGTGCTATCTATTCTTTTTAATATCCTATAGGTATCTACTTTTTAGAGACACACACATGCTGCAAAGCTGCTAGTTATTGCATATTCATTGGTATATTTCTGACTGCAGTGTTATAAATATATGGTGTGGACCACTTGAGTTGAGAATATGTCTCTATATTGGGCATGTTTTCTGTTTGAATGGTGTATATTATCTATAATATGATATTGAGTACCCTCACTAAATTCAAAGAAGCCACAAAAGAAACAAATATTTATTAAAAATGGAGAATAGAAGGATGAAGAGAAAAATGAAGGAAAATGGTTGATGGTCATATAAGGTTATCTTTTCCTGTGTATGTAGAAGAGTTGACAGTAATAAGTACCAAACAATTGTGTTATAGCATATTTAAAGCCTACTTTGCTTCTCATATTTTCCAACCTTACAGTTATAACACTGCAGATAAATCCTGTAATATCATAAGGAGTATGAGTTGCTATTTGGCATATGACATATGTGGTACACTAGCGATGAAATATGCCAGTGGCACTAATACATATATAGGAATTGCTAAGAAATATAGTCTTAAACTATATAATACCAATGCCAAAACAAATTAGTAGCATTCATACCACTAAAATATGACTTTTGAATTAAAAGAAAACTATAAGATTACTGATAAATGACAATACAAATGTAACGTTATATTCATTGTTACGGATACTTTCTGATTTAATCAACTTGTGGCATGGTTAACTGATGCATATAATGCTTAACATTTTTTTATGTATGTATGCATATATGTGTGTATGTATGTATGTGTGTATATGTATATGTGTGTGTATGTATGTATATGTATATATATATATATATATATATATATATATATATATATATATATATATATATATATATATATATATATATATATATATATATATATAGGTAGACCATTACAATAAATTTGATACCTATGAATGCCACTCACACTATAAGGGAGATAGACAGCAAGCATATTATTTTTAAGATGCATAACCGTTATTGCTACACAAAAGATATATTAAAATAAAAGATTTTCCTTTACAATTTAAACAAAACCAAATAGTTAAGTATTAAATCTATGTATAGTTGTGTTGCCTTAGTGTTTTATAAAATATTAAAATAGATAAAGACTGTATTTAAGTAATCTGTAAAGACAAATACATGTATACTTAAAATATATATGATACTTTTCATTATAAAACTACCATATGGCGGGGCCGGGGGAGGATGCTGAAATGCAGACTTCGAGAGATCGCTTGAATGATTAGATCATTCAAGGATGAGATGTTTTTCTCATGGAGGGGTTTGGTGGTTGTTTATCTTATATTGTTCTCAGTTATGATCTTGTAATTTACTTTTATTGGGTGTCTATAATCTATTGTAATACTGTTGGAAGAAGAAAGAACAAGTCATTCTCTTCATGTACACACATCTACACATTGTTACGAGTATATGAATATGGATAAAAGCAAAGCTAATATAAATCCAGTTGCAAAATGTATATCTCTTAATGTAAATGGTTTAAATAATAGCTGCAAAAGGGGAAGTCTTTATAGATATTTAAAGCTATGTGAAGCGCAACTAGTATTTTTACAGGAAACACACCTTACACAGGAAGACATAAATAAAATAAACAATAAAAATTATACAATACTAGTAAGTTCCACCTATAATCAGAAGCGAAGGGGAGTAGCAATTTTGTGGAAAAACACTACTTTAATGCCTAAAATCATAAACACGTTCCATGACAACTCAGGAATGTTTTGTCTAGTGACAATATCTATCAATGAAATGATATATACATTAGTAAATATTTATTGGATACCAGGACTAGGTGTTAGAGTGGCCAAACAACACTTAGAAGACATTGTACAATATACCAGAGGCAATTTAATTATAGCTGGAGATTTCAATTGCATTATAAAAGAAATTGACACAAATACTAAAACTACACGTAAGAGATCACCTTTAACAAAGTTGTTATCTGAGTTTGTTGAAACTTTTAATATAGTTGACATAAATGAGTATGCTTTCCCAGATTCACTATTCTTTACACATTTTTCCCATAGGCATAATACATACTCTAGAATAGATAGAGTGTACATAGCAAAGGATTTAACCTCTAAATTAAATAAAGTCAAGACAATTTCATGTCCATTTTCGGACCATAACACCATAACGTTTGAGATAGACTTATGTTTCAAGACAAGGATATCAGTAACAAGAATACCATCTTACATAACAAATCTCAAAGATTTTAAGGAATTTTATATTAAAGAGATACAAACATTCCTAGATATCAATCTTACAAAAGATGTATCTGAAATATATATATGGGATGCATTGAAAGCATACCTATATGAAGAGCGGAGGGATAGTATAAAAATAAACAAAAACAGTGGAATAAGGAATTAATGGAATTACAGTCAAAAGTAGATAATTTAAAGCTTGATATTCAAAATGGAAACACCAACTTAATAAAAGAACTAGAAGATACTAATAAAAAATACTCAGAGACGCTACACCACAAAACAATGATCAACTTAGAAAATATTAAACTATGTTACTATTCAATGAACCCTAAAAAACAACGAAGAATAGCAAATAGGACTAAAAAGATTATTAAAACAAATCAAATCAAGGAAATACATAATATAGAAACCAAAAAGAAAGTATCTGATTTAGAAGGAATACTAGAAGCTTTTAGGCTATTTTTTCATAAACTTAATAATCAAAATGAGAAAACAGAAACACATTCAGTATTGAAAGCTTTTCTCAAAAACAATGTTAAAGTTAGGTTATTAGAGGAGCAGGTACAACTAATAGATAAACAAATAACAATGACAGAACTTAAAGCTGAAGTAAATAAGCTAAAATTAAATAAAGCTCCAGGTATAGATAATATCACCCCAGAAATGTTTAAATTACTATCAAATGAGGCTTTGCTGTTGTTATTGAATGTCTTTACATCAGTTAAAAATGGTAAAGACATTCCTCCTTCTTGGAATTACACATTAATATCACCAATTCTGAAACAAAATAAAGATCCCAGTGAATGTTCATCATACAGACCCATTTCACTTCTTAATATAGATTATAAAATTTTATGGCAATACATGCTGCTTGAATAAAACAATTACTACCACTTTTGATAGAGGAGGATCAAACAGGTTTTATAAAAGATAGGAACACTTATGACAACATTAAAAGAATTCTTTCCTTAATTGATTATATAAATGTCACAAAAAACAAAATGAATGTTATTAGCTTAGACATAAATAGAGCATTTGATTCAGTGAACTGGGATTATCTGTGGTTAGTTTTAGAAGAATATGGCTTCTCAAACAACTTCACTTTGTTAATAAAATCATTATATGAAAAATCATTGGCTTATATAAAACTGGGATCTTGTCTGTCTAAATCTATTAAAATAACTAAGGGCACAAAACAAGGCTGCCCTCTTTCTCCGTTATTGTTTGCGCTAGTCATTGAACCCTTAGCAAATAATATACGTATGGATAAAAATATTGAAGGAATACAACTAGACAACAGCCTAGAGCTTAAAATTCAACTTTTTGCTGATGATATTTTAATTACCTTAAAAAATAATAATAGCTGTTTAAAAGCATTATGGGACTCAATTCAAAACTTTCAAAACTTTTCAAGTCTTAAATTTAATGAGAACAAAACAAATGTATTGCTTATAAATACTAATAAAAAAGATCTAAATAAAAAATACCATAAATATATCTCTACTGATAATATAATTAAATACTTGGGAATTATAATAACTAACAAACTAGATACTACAATTGAAACAAATTATAAAGAGACCTTAAATAATATTAAAAATCTAATACAAAGATGGAATAAATTCTTCTTTTCAATGGAAGAAAGGCTTTATATAATTAAAATTATCATATTTCCAAAAATTCTTTATGTCATACAAGCTTGTTCTTTGTCACCAGCTAAATCACACCTAAAACAATTAAATGATTTAATGGTAAGATTCCTATGGTATCCAAAAAAAACAAGGATAGCTATGAAGTATCATCTAGATGATTGGGATATAGGTGGCATAGGTTTACCAGACATAGAACTATATTTGCATTCATCCATTATTAAAACAATATCATTATGGCTAAATACAAAATATACATCAAAATGGAAGCTAGTTCATGAGAGAATCTGGTTAAAATCAGGATTTGTAGTAGCAACTAAGTATACAGATTTCGTACCAAACAATTTTCTATGGCTGATGAAGGACTATATGATGATACATAAGAATAAAAATATAAGTTCCAAATACATTACTCATACATTAAAAATTTTCCAAAATCTTATTAATAACAATCCTGATATTAAAGCATGGTCATTTCTTTTATATCCAGTAGCGTACACTCAAGGTAATATAATAACATTTAATATGGAAGTAGTCAACATGCTTAAAGAAAAGGGATTAATATATTGGCATCAATTGCTAAACTCTGGAAAACCTCTGACAATAGACCAGATTAAACAGAAATTAAATATGGAAGATAGTTCGTGGTTACATGTACAAGAATTAAGACAGTATATATTAAGCAAACAAGAAACAATGCAACCATCAATAAGACAAAATGTTCCTAACCTTATAGAACATATAATATTACTAACAAATCAACCCATTACTGGAAAGGGATACTTATCATCTATTTATAAAACAAACAAAAAAATAAAAATGCATAATAATGACAAAATATGGAATTATTATAGATCAGTTAATGGACATATGCCAAATGACAGAGATAAAAAACTAATTCTTCTCTCTCCAAAGCAGACATCACTTTCATTACATTGGAGACTTTTTACATGGCAATTCATACACAGATCTTATGTAACCCCTCATAAAATGGAACTTATGTTTAAGAAATATATTGGCTGCTGGAGATGTGATTTATCAATAAAAGCAGACTGGCAACATATGTTCTACGAATACGATTTGATTAAACCATATTGGGATAAAATAAATTATTTTCTGCAAATGGTATTCAATGATAAATTCCAGATTTCCAAATCTATTATTTTGTTTAATGCACCTGTACCCGACTGTGTGCCAAGAACAAAATATGTAATCTTATGGACTCTCCTAGCTATTGCAAGGAAGAACATTACATCAAACTGGAAATCCAAAGCTTCTCCAACTTTTAAGCAATTCATGAATATGGTGTCAGCAATATCGCAATTGGAAATGAATACTATTAAAGGAAGAACTGAAAGAACTACATCATTATACGTAGCATGGCAAAAAGTAACTGAAATACTGGAGAATAATGACTGCAGCAGATTATAATCAGGAAACAATTGTATAGAAAGTCAATTATATGTCAACAATAGACACCCTTGTAAATACTTTATTTTGGTTTTAATGTTTGATATCTGTTTAGAGGTTTTAGCCTACCTTTTTAAATAATTTGTAAATACTTAATTGTCATAAATAACCTGCATTCATGTTTTCTTGTTTTTGGAAATGAATAAAAATATTTACAAAAAAAAAAAATAATCATATCTCATTAGGCCAGTCAATAAAGATAATGCCCTGTTTTGTATGTATCTGTTTAGAGGACTAAGAGGACTGCTGGCTAAGGGACATATGTATGTCTGGGTCAGGTAAGTGGGGTCAGTGAGGAAGTAAATGCAAACAAAAAATACAATCTAAATGAGACAGGGACAGTGAGGGACACAGAAGGGTGGGGGACAACATGATTGGGGCAAGGGAGGGAAAAACACAGGCTCATGCCTATCAAGCTTGGATACAGTGAGAATTGAGTCCTCACCCACTGCACTGTCATCACTGTCTGGTTACTCCACTCGCGGCTGGAGTTCTTGACATGTTCTCCTCCTGCAGACCATGAGGGAGAGCAGCCTCTCTATCGGGTGTAGGTGTACACCAGTGGTATGGTGCAAGACCCTATGCAACAATCCTGGCATCACCCCGAATGTGATGAACTCACCACCTCTGCCACTGCTCCCAGAAGGTACCACTGCACCAGCTTCTCAGGTAGTACTACCTAGGGGCAGAGGTAGTGCAGAGGCAGCAGAAGCAGTACTGCCAGGGTAGCTCCCAGACATGCTGGACATCGCTGCTGGAGCTGGTGGAGTGGGGACAGGCCATTGCACTGGGCTTGCCTACCTCACTGTGTTGTCTAGCATTTAGTGATGCAGTACATATAGATGACATGGAGACATTTTGACGACACATAATATAAAATAGAAAAAAGAGAGGTATGGGTTGAGGTGAGAGAAAAAAAAAAGAGATAAAATTAGTACCATCATATGTGACAAACAATGCATTAACACAATTATACAACTCTTTTATCTGAAATATTACATTTAAGTATTCATCCCAACAGTTACACACTGTACTACAGACTGCTGAAAGTAATCTTTGAAATGTGCATGTATTGCACATATGCATGTTCCAATTATACAGATTACAGTTTACAGCAGGACATTTGTGCCACTAGTATAGACTTTTAATTTAATATAAATATTATTAAAGAAATAACAGCATTGCATAGTTGTGAATCATGGTATTTGAAGCCACAACCTCTGCCTGCAGTCTAATATTTGACTCAGACAAATGGTTTGTGCTACAGACTAATGCATCCATACTTACTTTTACAGTTGGGATATGCATGTTAAATTTGATACAACTGTATAAAAGACCCAAAAACTATTTTTAATTTTTAAAGCTACAATAACACTTCTCTTCTGCTGCATACACACCACTTTCTTCCCTCAGTCTCTCCAGTCGAAAGCAACATGAGCCTGCCTGTTGCATTCATATTCGTTGGCAGCTGGAGAAAGAATAGAAAAGAACAGAAGAGCATTATGCATACCAGTCTTGCCTATTTTAAGCTTTCTATGTTTTACAAATACTCTCTTATCATCATACTTACACAGCTGTGGGATGTCTGCATTCTCAAACTAATTTTATTTGCCTGTGTAGGTCATTAAAACTATACCTGCACTGCACTGCAATGTGTAGGATGCCAGTGGCACTAGATACAACCTGGGTGACACTATTCCACACCTCAGACTGTTACTGGTAGCCTGAATAGTCCCTCTGCAGAAGTCTTTGGCTATGGAACTTTACCAGGAGTCCAGTAAATATCTGGGACTCCTGGACACTCCACCTCTGTGCCCTAAATTTAGAACCTTCTTCTCTAATGCCAGCCATGTATACCAGCCAAAATAGAACAATAGAAACTGATGCTCTTTCACCAATTCCAGTTAACACATTTACTGGTAGTGCACAAACCAGAGCAGTGATGCCAACCATGTTTGTACAATGTCACGAGAGCAGCACTGACAAGCAGGGAAAAATTAAATAATTGAAATCGAAGGTTAATCTGACACCTGACCTTAGTCTGAGGCAAGTGTATTGATGTAGCCTGGAAATATATATTGGAGATTGGAAGGTAACTGGTAGGTGAGTTAAGATTGCATACATGCACTGAGGGCATAAATGTAATGACCTGACACTTTTGCTTTTGCCTTTATACACTGAGGAAAATTGATTTTTACACTGTGGGATTCAAACCTAGGCATAAGAGACAAAACCTTTTTTTGCACAGCCTTGATTTTCCATCTTTGTCCAGAAGAAGTTCTCCTCAGACATAGTCAGGAATTATACATAAATACAGGTGACAATGTGAGCTCTTAAACATGCCTGTGTGTGACCTAACAAAGTTAGTGGATCCAGATCCAGATGTGTATGTGGCTTATGTAATTGTGTATGTCATGTAAGTCTAGGTAGCAGAATTATACTTACAGAAATATAGTAGACAGTATACCTTCAGGCATACATCTGAAAACACAACAATGGTGTCTCATCCCTCATAAATATAATTCATATCAGCTCCACTATCTAAAGTGTTATAAGTGAGAATGAATATAATGGGAAGTGGAAAGCAGTTAACGTGCGTGGAATTTCCTGTATTAGAACTCGCAATTATGTGTATGGCAGTCCTACACTTAACACTTGTTGCCACAAGAATTTTGAAATAAAAAAATATCTATTTTTCAGTTCTTTGCAATAAACTGCACTGTCACAACAGTAAAAATAGGTTGCACACCCTGTACTATAACCCAGGACCCTCTGTACTCCAGCCTTGCACTTAAACCTGCTGCTGCAGGACTAGTTACATGACATTTCCTAATTTCTTAATCATTTTTAACGTCTCTCTGTTAACAGCCATGCAAAGCCACTTAGTATGTTTGTGCAATGCTCAACAAAATGAATTGAATGTATCCTGTTTCAATTATTGGCTGTCTACGTCCTGTCTGCAGATGTAGGGGGACATTGCTAGCCACAGCACAACACCATGCAATGCCGCTAAGCAAAGTTGTGTGAAGGAAAGAAAACATTGTATGAATGTATTGTTTTTGACCTTTGCCCTTTTACAGATACCCTGTCTGCAGGTGTTCTGTCTGCTTACAAGGTAGCCCACTAGACCAGTTTGCACACTGCTAAGCATCATGTAAATGAGATAAAAACAGCCAAACCTGACATATTTTTTTTCCATTTCCCTTGTTTGCTCTAAGCCATGCACCACACAAACACTGACATAAAAAATAAATAAATAAAAGGGAAAAGTATTTAAAATGAAAAAATCAAGCTATTAAATTAACACTGCAAAACTGTTCTTAGTACACATGACGTATTTCTACATAGGTTGGGACTTGAACACTCATCCAATGAACCTTCAAAAAACAGTAAGGGTTCCTTTTCCCTCTTTGCTACATAAACAGCTTTGCAGCAGGGAACTGAAAATCCTGCATACAACCAAGTGCTACATCATCCACAGTAGTAATAAATCATATAAAAGTTATTTGTACATGTATTAATTTCAGACATAGTCCACTGAGTGATCACACAACGATTTATGACTATTGCTTGCAAAAATGCAGCTCTGTCTTACCTGTCTGTGATTGTTGCATATTCTTGTCTTATCTGAGCAGTAATCTGAGACATGCAGTCTGTAAGGCATTCTATGTCCTTGTCCTTAAAATGTGTGAGAACATTAAATGGCAATAATATACAGTTGTCAACAAATGAAGGGAAGGATGAATGTTCATGAACAGAACCTGTGAATTGTTTGCTACTTACAAATCTATAGAAGTAATTTTATCAAGGCTGGAAATGTAAGTCTAACCTGACACACCCACTGGAAGTAGGGCAATTTGCATTGCTGTTCTGTTTTCATTCTCCCTACCAGTAATCATTCATAGTTGCAATACTTTAGCAACAAGCACTGAGGGAGTTCCTGCACTATGTTTACATCTCCTACACAGAGCCAAGTATTTAGGATTCAGCAATTCTAATGAATTCACAGCTAATTTGCATCCTCACCATGCTGATAGCCTTGAACCTATACTATTAAAAGGCAACCATGTACCTTTATGTGGAAAACACAGAAAAGAGGCTATTACTTTGGGATATATCTGAACACAGAAGACTCCTGAACTTGAGAAGGTATGTTTGCATTTTTCAGCTATATGCTGCATATGCTGAAATGTCATTCAGAAAAACTTGTTTTATACATACATATATATATATATATATATATATATATATATATATATATATATGTACATACATATATATATATATATATATATATATATATATATATATATATATATAGTTCCCCTTCACAAAGTCGAACGTTCAGAGACTCAAAATGCATATGGCCAAAGCCATATACTCGAGTTTCTGAAGCTCGACTTTGTGAATGGGAGCTGAAAAAAGAGAAACATAACACAACAAAGTGTTTCTGCAGGGGGGCAAGCCCCCCTGTACTCCCCACACCCCTGCTACTTATTTATTCCAACTCTAAGATCGCACTACAGTGCAGAAAGGGAAACCTCCTGTTCTGCACTGTATGCCGTTCCCCATTCACAGAGTCAAGCTTCCACAATTTCGAGCATATGGTCTCGGCCATATGACTTTCAAGATTGTGGGCATTCGACTTTGTGAAGGGGAACTATATATATATATATATATATATATATATATATATATATATAGATATATAGATATATATAGATATATAGATATATATAGATATATATATAGATATATATATATATATATATATATATAATTTTTATTTTTTTGATTAGCAAATACTACACTTTTATCAGTATGTATTAGTTAGAAGTGTACTGATGGCATGGACATCTTTGTCACTGTATATCACAGGTATACATGATTAGCAATACCTTAAAATGGAATGTTCTGTGTAAAATTTGTAGAAGTGTTTCAGGAACATTTAATTTGATAACATATTTAATATTTCAATGATAGTTTGTTAGCAAAATGTGTCATTTGCCTGTTCTTTTGAGCGTGGAGGAGCAAAGCTGCATTTCTGTTATGGCACAAACAAGGATATGTTACTATTATTAATCCCCCTTTTTGGCATCCAGCCTATTGTTCATATTTCAGATTTCTAGACTGTTTCATGTTTCTCCAGTGGGTAATACTGAAATGCTATATTTTCTATTTTATCTAGGAGCAGTTATTTTGTAGTTATGTGTTAATATACTTATGCATATTATCCTTCTATTGTGTTTTAGAACAGCTAGAACTATGACACCCAGGTGTCTCAATCCCTGAAAACTACCATTCAGAGACCCTGACAATTAGGTCATTGTGGAAGCTTTTAGGTGACATGGTGCCTGTCTGCTTGAGAGGAGATGTGGAGATATGTCATGCAGAATGCAAATTTGGCAACAGATACTTTCTGATGTGAATTTAGTAGGCTGCATAACAAGACACATGATCAGGTGTGCCACAGGGCCATAGACATAATTTGTAAGGGTTGTGAAGTCTGAAACTGAAATGTGTATCATTACTTTCTAACTTCTCTCTTTAATGATTTTCCAGTACAAATGTATTGCTATACTGAGGGCATGTAGTGACCATCACTACTTTTGAGAGGCATGACTGAATTTGGCAGTTTTGTCATTATTGGTTCATACATTTTGTTTTATTGATTTCTGGAAAATTATTCAAAACTATACATTTAAAACACTTTAACAAGTGTACCTGTAGTATATTATATAAGGAATATAATTTAATACAGTCAGGAGGGTGAATCAAAGAACCTTTGCATGTTTGAATAGTCCTAAAAATGTGTGCAAAGGACCTATGATTTGAAAACAGCCCAAAGGTAAACTTTTTCCTCCACTGCTCAGATGCATTTTCTTTGAATGTGGGTTTCAATGCCATTTCAATGAATGTAAGTTTCAAGGACAGAGACATTTTTATTGTGAGATTGTGTTGCTTTGTTTACCAATTATCTATCAGTATTTGAGCTATAAAATTTGAAATAAAAGTTTTAAATTAAACACAAAAATCTGTAATAAATGTAGAAGGAAATCAGAAAACAGTATGCACACTGAGACGTTTGAACAGTGTTTATGGTAATTGGGGAGAAATAGCAAAGTAATAGGACAATGGAATGGCTGTGGGGCGAGGTGGACATGTATGGGTGGATCCACAATCCATTACTCTGCCTAGGATCCTATTTTACCATGCTCCAGCTCTGACAGTAAGGTCATGCTTCTCTCCTTCAAATTAGTAATGGGTGTTGACCCTAGCACTGCCCCTGTTCCTGACCCTAACCATAGACCTAAACTTAAAAATGTCCTTTCTATAACATTTGCCTTACAGAAGATTGCACAGAGACTCACCACACATGCATATACACCCAACACTGAATCTATCCCTTTACCTACTGTTATACTAACTCTAGCCCACAGGCT
Organism: Protopterus annectens; assembly: GCF_019279795.1. Lineage (NCBI taxonomy): Eukaryota > Metazoa > Chordata > Ceratodontiformes > Protopteridae > Protopterus > Protopterus annectens. The sequence goes on along the minus strand of NC_056738.1, from coordinate 566,385,560 downwards.
ATTGCATGGACACTAAAGCTAGCCCCTTATTTAACCATTACTCAAACTCTAACCAACAGACACTTACACATACACTTAGCTTTATCCCCTTACCCAACCCTTTCCCTAATCCTAATCACTGTCTTGCACATGCAATCCTACCCTTAATATACACCCACACACAGTCAGTAAAGCCTCTGGTCACTCTCTTGACCAAAGCTCTATTAAACAAAATGTAGTACAGCCATCTGTATTTATGTCTGTCTTTATACATAAATATGTTTGTGTTTTTACTTGTGTGTGCAAATACATATCTATATCTATCTGTCTATGTGTTTATTGCATACATGAGCACAATTGCCCCTACAGATATGTTTACAAATGTTTTTCCATAGTTTCATAGTCTCTTACTAAGAGTACAGCCAAGAAGACCACGAAGTAGCTCAGTCATGTCACCCAGTATTGATGGGAGATTAATAGTGCATCCCATCTAAGTAGATGTTGCACACATACCCAGAGTGAATTTGGAATCACCAATCTACTTATCTTTTCTAGTGTTAAACATTGCCAGGGTAGTTCTACATGTAATGATATACAACCCAATAATCATGGGGTACCTTAAGTTAGGTGAGGTACCTGTCGTGGCAACAGGAATTGTTAATGCTGCAGCTAACTTTATGTGTCTAGTGCACTGGTCCTATTTTTATGAAGGATTTCAAGGAGTACATAGATGATCTCTGACAGCTTCTAGTCTGACAGAGTAGCTAAGATTAGTGTGTATTTACTATGCTAATATTACTATGCATTTAAAAATTTCCTTCTACATATCTGGCATATTTATATTATAATGACGTTAGTGTGCAGACTAACAAATGCAGTCAATGAACATTATACCAGACAGGAGTATAGCTAGTATGTTAGAAAATTAACCTGCTTTTCTTGAGTAGATTTTGAGTTATCCTTCTTGCTGGACATTGAAAATGTCATTTCTGTTTTTTATGGTTTCATTCCTTTACCCACGGATACTGTGAATTGCTCATTTTCTCTGTTGAGAAATCCACTGTCAGGATGGCTGGGTGGTCTAAGATACCAGACTCAAGTATTAAACTCACTCCATGGTAAACAAGTATTGTAATAGTTGGTACTGGCATAATGGTTAAGGTATTTACTTCACCAAGCCAAGGTGCAAGAGTTGAGTCTCACCTTTGGTCACTGCTTGGTTATTTGCTAGGCATGTTATAATAATGTTCTATACAAAGTGTGGTTTTGTGATGCTCCCCCCTTAACATGCCTAAGTCGATTGCCTCAATAAATTATATTGTGCTAAATATGTAATATATAACTAATAAAAAACAATTTGAGGAAACATCGGTTTGTACTATAAATGTAATATACTGACCTATGATAAGATGTGCTTATTCATCAAAACAGATTGCCAAGGACAAGCTGCAGTCTTTTGTCAGAAGGAAGGAGTAAAAACAGTGACATGTAAATATTTACAAATAAATTTGTCAAATTGTTATGCATATGGACTGATGCAACAAATGAGTGGGGAAAAAAGACATAGACAATAAAGGTAGAAAAAAGTATGTGGCATACTTAACCTGTCGGTTTTCCACAAAAATACAGAAAGCACTTCTTGGAACCTATTCATTCCAAGGAAATAGCAGCACTGCCTTTTCAAAAATGCCTCTTTTCTTCCATAGACTGCATGCCTTACCATTGTTTTCTAGACTTGCAGGAATCTATGATTTCATCAAAGCATTAGAAGCCATTAAACAGAATTATTCTAAGAATTCCTGTTTTTTCCATTAAAGAATACGCTGTCTGTTTGCAGTTTGAGCTTCTGTGGAGTTAACAATAGAGTATATATTTCAGAAATATTAATTGATTTGCTGCCTAGAATAAATAGATCTGATATTGTTAATCATCGTTTATTCCTTACGCCTGGGTTATCGGTTCTGACCTCGGAACCAAGCCGGCCATCTTCCAAGCTCGCGACAGACACAAACTCTCAAGCTACACTCTTACCCACAATTCCCCTCTCCCTGTTACCCCTTATTTTGTTTGCCGCATCACCATTCAGTCTTGTCAAGCCACTTCTCTTGAGCTAAGTAGAACTTCTTTGATAATACATTATCGTATTGCAGTTATCCTCAGCTCTAATTTTGTTAAGTAGTTATCTCTTACCCTATCGCTTCTTTCTTCTTACCGTGAGGTAACTCATTTACCATCATTGGTAAAAATCTCTCCTGCTTTACCTTCGGGTATTCTTTCCTTTCTTCCTCCTATCATGGCAGAGAAAAAAGGTGGTCCGGGATTTAAAAGATGTGCGGATTGTCGGCATAAATTGTCTATTTAAAGGATGCACATGCATTATGTGTTTATTGTTTGGGTGTGCCTCAACTGGCTGTTGACCCGCCTTGCGGGATTTGTGCTAATTTTTCTAACATGACTTTGGTGGAAAGGAAAAATAAACTGATTTTAAGGGGACTACTTAAATCTTCCTTTTCAGAAGCTATTTCTGGGTCAGAGGCTTCAACCCCTCCTAGTTCCCATAAGAAAAGAGATGAACACAAGAAGGCTAAGTGTCTCCCGTCATCTTCTGCTGGGGACAACCAGGAACTGAGACCTAATAAGGCCAAACTTTCTAGTTCAGATTTGACTTCCTCGGCCCTAAGGCTTTCAGTGCCTAGATCTTCGGCACTGAAGCCTTCGGCACCATCAGTTACTTTGGCACCGAGTTTTGTGCCATACACCTCATCGAAACGAAGGGGCCCCTCGGTTCAGACTTCCTTACCGGCACCATCTTTTTCCTTCGATGCAGATCTTTCCGATGTTGATGACTGTTCCGACGCCCGCTCCTTCTTTAACTCTGACAATTTTCATGGAACCGACTATTCTCTCTGTATTGACCACCTCATTTTTCACACAGACTCTTTCATATCGTATCATAGTGCCAACTACCACTTCGGCACTGACCTCATTGGTGCAGACCTTACCTTTGGCACCGATGATCTCCTCGGTGAAGACACCAGTAGTACAAGCCTTAATGGCTCCGTTGTTTTCAGTGCAGATGCCTATTTTAGCACCATCCAAAGACCTGTTTGTGGGCATGGAGTTTCCTGCATCCTTGGATAGACCTGACTCCCCTTCAGCTATGTCTATGAGATCCACTATAAGCCTCCCAGAACATGATGTGGTGCATCTTGTGGATCAATTGCTTTTGGCCAGAGGTATCTAACCCTACAGGAATTACTCTTCCTTTGGAGGTGAACACCCTTCTCCAAAGACTCCTACTTATTCTCCTCCTTCATTGCCTTTAAAGCCCGATGTTGTAGCACAGACTTCCTTCACTTTGGCTCCTTTCATGGACCTCACTAAGGAGTCGCAGTTGCCTTTGCAGCAGGGGAGACTTGTCACTCCATTCACTGCTCTGGATGCTAGCTGTAACATATGTACTCCTGTTTTTACAGCCATCCAGGGACTCCGAGTTGGCGGGCTGATTTTCTTGAGTGAGGTGTGACCTCCTTGGGTGAACCAGCTTTCCAACTCATGGAAAAGCTCTTGTGTCTGTTAGTGATCTTGTGCTATAAGTGCCCACATCCTCCTCTGGACCACAATTTAAACAAAATACCCCTGGTGGACACCGGGTACAAGGGCCTCAGGACACAATCCCACTGGTGGCCCCTTTTGTGCTGTCTTCCCCAGATTCTCCCCCTGAGGAAGTTCATTGCAAGAGTTTGTGTAAGAGGAAACGTGGACTCCCCAGAAGAGTCCCCCACGGAAGACACAGACTTTGATGATGGGGAAGGGTCCCCTCGGTCACCCCCTGAGGTATCCTTTGGAGATATCCTTGAAATACTTAAGCGGAGAGGTGATTGGCAGCCCTCTAACCTGACCTCTGAAGAGTCTGTGTTACTGCAGGCTTTTCATGCCTGGTCCCCTACCTCTTGGGATACTCCACCTGCTGATGACCTTGTCCGGCTCATCGTGCAGCATGCATGGAAGGCTCCTGATGCAGTTGATTCTGTTCCCCACAGATTAGATAAAATCTTGTACCCTCCAGATAGTGAGCCTCACTGTTTTAAAGGTCTTCCTGTAAATGCCTTGGTGGTGGTGGCCACAACAAAGAAGGATCTGGCTGAAGAAAGCCAGACCGTCCACCCACCCAACAAAGAGTCCCGGATGCTGGACAGATTAGGGAAGTGTACATTTGCATCGGAGACCTTTGCAGTCAGGTCCCTGAATTATGTGGCACATTTCACCAGGCTTCAAAGAGACTTAATTTCTGAGCTCTCTGAAACCTTGGCCGGAGCTATGTCTGATGAGGTCTGAGACAAAGTGGCCTCACAGTTAGCCACCCTTGAATTGATTTCTAACTCCTCCATGCACCTGATATCTCATGCATCAGAAGGAGCAGCTAAAGCAGTGGGTGCAGGCATAGTCATGAGATGGCATGCCTGGATGCACTTGTGTGATTTTGCAGAATCTTTCAAGGCTTCCTTTCTGAATGCTCCCATTGAAGCCCCTTCGTTATTTGGACCCAAAGCTAAAGACACACTGGCTAGGTGTGAACAGGACGGTAAGACCCTTTCTGCCGTGGGTGTCTGCTATTCTTCCCCTCAACAGGCTTTCTCCAGAAACCAGAAGAGTGAGAAGATGTGGCACAAAAAGTCTCAGGGTTCTTTCCGTGACACACGAGCCGAGATTTGCCCTAGAGGCAGAGGGGTAAACTCATATGGAAGACACCCTTTTTGGGGGAGAGAAGGTCCGTGTAACCAGGGTTCCAGAGGTTCTTTCTCTGGCCAGTCCTACCAGCGCTCCTGCAGAGCGGCCCAACTGCTTTCCTCTGGAAGCGGTTGGGGGTCGTTTCTCTTTGTATCCTTCTGCCTGGCTAACCTTTACCACCGATTCTTGGGTACAAGAGGTAATAACCAGAGATTATCATATTCCCTTCGATCTTTGTCCCGCCCCACTAAGGAGCTTACCCGACACTCCACCCAGTCAAAGGGTAGAAGCAGCATTAGAGATTTCAAAGCTGCTAAGAAAAAAAGTCATCCAAATAGTCCCACCAGACCAGATAGGATCCGGATTCTACTCAAGATTATTTTTAGTGCTAAAAAAGACCAGGGACTGGAGCCTGATTTTGGATCTCACTGTGTTAAACAAATTCGTAGAAGTACAAACATTCTGGATGGTCACAATACAGTCTATCCTCCCACTCTTGGAGGCAGGCGATTGGATGTGTTCTATAAATCTTCAAGATGCATGCTACCACATAAAGGTGGGCAGACCATTGAGAAGATTCCTTCACTTCTGTGCGGGAGCCAGTCATTACCAGTTCTGAGTACTGCCCTTTGGACTCTCTACACCCCCAGAGTGTTCACCAAGCCAAGTGCATGGCAGTTGTCACAGCTCACCTGCGACTGCAAGGATTCTGGGTGTTTCCATACCTAGATGACTGGCTCATCACCGCCCCCACCAGACATCTATTGAAAAAAGCCTTGGCATACTCTCTTCATATCACAGAAAGACTAGGTATAACTATAAACTGGCAAAAATCCAACTTAACCTCATCCCAATCCATAGAAATCATCGGGGCCATGTTGGATACAAAGAACTGCATGGCATCAATTTCAGAGCACAGAATCTTAAGGATAAAACAACAACTCATACCTATCCTCTCAAGGGAAAGATCAACAGCACATTCTGTTCTCCAGTTGTTGGGTTCCATGGCAGCTTCCATCATCATTGTCCCCCTTACGAGTTTCACATGAGGCTTTTACAATTATTACTATTCACCCAGTGGTACCCTTTTCATTTTCCTCTCTCATCCCAGATTTGGGTGACTCAGAGATGCAAGCAAGACTTGATTTGGTGGATGTCACAGAACCCGTCACAATGATCTCGCCCCTTCACATCCCAACAGCCCAAAGCCACAGTGACCATGGATGCCTCCCTGATGGGGTGGGGAGGGCTTTTTCAGGGGAAGACAGTCCAAGGCATGTGGTCAGACCTAGAGGCTCATCTGCATATAAATGTCCTAGAACTGAGGGTGGTGCTTCTAGCATTGCAAGCATTTCATCCCATCCTTCCATCAGGGACTATTGCAATACAATCGAACAACATGGCTGTAGTCTGGTACATCAACAAACAAGACAGAACCAAATCCTACCCACTTTATCGAAAGACCATGAGGATATGGCAATGGGCGATGGCTACCAACTGCTTTCTTTTAGCAATGCACATTCCCGGGAGTTCCAACGTGATAGCAGACAGATTGACCAGGTGCATTATGCAATGACACGAGTGGTCTCTGAATCCTCTTATAGTGGCAGAGATTTCCATCCGCTGGGATCTCCCTTGCTGAGACATTTTTGCATCCCCAACCAACTACAAATGCAGCAATTATTTCGCTCTGATTCCAGATTGGCCCTCAGGTCTGCTTTATGCCTTTCCCTCTCTCCCTCTCATTTCCCAGTTCCTGAAGAAAGCCCACTGGTTGAAGAGCAAGAAAATCCTTATAGCGCCATATTGGCCTCGGCAAATTTGGTTCCCCTTCTTATAGCCTCACCTGCTAGATCAACCCTGGATTATCGATCCATCTCCAGATTTGAACTCCCATCCGCAGAACCTGATTCACCCCAACCTGAACAGCCTGAAGCTCACAGCTTGGCTCCTCCACTTCCAGTGATTGCCAGGCAGACTGATCTTTCTTCCCCAGTACATGACATTCTTATTGCATCTCATAAGTCTTCCACCAGAACTACTTATCTCAGTAAGTGGAAAAGGTTTACATTTGTCTGAAGGATAAATGGATAGACTACTTATCTCAGTAAGTGGAAAAGGTTTACATTTGTCTGAAGGATAAATGGATAGACCCTTTTTCAGCACCAGTGCCAGTAGTACTGGAGTACCTGTCCAGTTTATTCCAATCTGGCCTATCTGCTTCTACCATTCGAGTTCATTTGGTCGTGATATTTAATTTTCACAATGGTGTCCATGACTCTTCTCTTATGTCACACAAATTATGCAAGACTTTTCTAAAAGGCATAAATCATTTGAAACCCCCTTTTAGAGTACATAGCCAGCCATGGGATCTGTCTTTAGTCCTGCAAGCTTTGACTACATCTCCTTTTAAACCAGCTTTTTCATGCAACCTCAAGTTTCTTTCTTGGAAAACTTTGTTCTTGGTCGATATTACTTCTGCCAGACGTATCTCTGAACTTCAAGCTCTATGCATCAAACGGCCTTACTTAATCTTTCATAAAGATAATCCTTCCTTTCTGCCAAAAGTGATCTCTGAAATGTCCATTAACCAAGCCATTGAATGGCCAGTTTTCTTTCCCAATCATTCTAACAGAGGAGAGTATTATCTACATTCCCTTGACATTCACAGGCAAATTTGTTTCTATCTAGACAGAACTAAGGCTTCTCACAAATCAGATCAGCTATTCCTGGCCTATTCTGGTCCTAGACTTGGATGTGCTGTTTCTAAGGTCATGTTGGCTAAATGGTTAAAAGACTGTGTAACATTTATTTACAAAACTCACAATATCCCTCTGACTACAGCCGTTAGGGCTCATTTCACTAGGTCTGTCGCAACTTCTGCTGCCTTCCATGCTAGAGCTTCTTTACCTGACATTTGTGCAGCTGCAACTTGGGCTAGACCTCACACCTTCATCAGCCATTACAAATTAGATTTGGCCTCCAGAGGAAGAGCATCCTTTGGTTCAATGGTGCTCAGGAATGTCCTTCCATGGGAGCCTCCCAGAAATAAAGGTAGCTGGGGACTCTGTAGCTGGCGTAAGGAATGAACAGGGATTAACAATATCAGATAAAGAAGTTATGTCTTACCATAATGTTCCATCTGTATTGTTTATCCTCGTTCAGTCATTATGACCCTCCCTACTTCCCCCTCCTGAGGCTTATGGTGGATCTCATCATCCAGTTTGATTAGGTCCTTTGACCAGAGGTAGCCTCTACTTCCTTTGACTTGCAAACTCAATCTGAAGTAACAGGGAGAGGAGAATTGTGGGTAAGAGTTTAGCTCGAGAGTTTGTGGCTGCTGTGAGCTTGGAAGATGGCCGGCTCGGTTCCGAGGTCAGAACCGATAACCCAAGTGTAATGACTGAATGAGGATCAACAATACAGATGGAACGTTATGGTAAGATATGACTTCTTTTTCTATGTAGTTGATTTCTTGTTATTTCTTTCAAATGTATCTCAGAAAATATTTACTTTAATTCTGACCTCTGTTCTGCTTCTCAGAAAATGGTCATATGTTGATTGGACTTTCTCCTCATAACATATTTCAGTTAATGTAAACTTGCTGGTACTTTATTTTCTCCAGTTCTTTTTAATTTGAGGTTTAACAATGGTAGTTATAATGTTTAACACAGCACTACATTTTAAATTACAACTTGAACTGAACTATTAAAATGACTGTTTAGAAAGGAATAATCTGTTCTCTACAACCAAAAGAACATCAAATGCGTTTTCCTTTTTTGGGGTATATTTCTATACACTGTGTTGCCAAGTTCATATTTGTGTTTATTTAGGTGCTTGATTACTAGACAGAACAACAGTAAAAAGTACTTGATAAAACAAATAGAAATGGGAGTATACAGCATGAATAAGATTGATAACAACATTAGATAACTATTAAAAATATCTCATAGGTATTGAAAGGATCATGAGATAATTCACCACCGCATGGTCTCACTAGTGAAATGTTATGGATGAAGAAGGTAATAAAATCATAAAATATATTGATAATACTCTAAGAAAACTTGTCTCGGTCACTGAGAAATGTACCCTGCCTATTTTTATAAATGTGTATTTTATTGCATTATAGTTTCTAAAGTCTGGGAAGAATGCTTTACTTATAACCGAGACTGATTTTATACTAGATGAAAATATTGTTTTATTGTGGTATTTGTTAATTATAACTGGTATAGCCAGGGATGTGGAAAATAAAGAGTCTATGTCAGTATGATATCTATATATTGCCTTACCCAGTAGGAATTTGTACTATATATTCAATTTTTTTTCTTTGATTGTCACGGTCAGTTAATATTAATGACATTTTGGCCTGATAAATATTGTATTTTTGTTAAATCATACATCCTAATAATTAGTTGAAAAACCCTTACGCTCAGCAGGGGACATTTGAATCTCATAACGTCATTTTTAATACCACAGATGTTGACGTTTTTGTTGCCGTTTCCTGCCCTGAGTTCTTTCGTGGCATCTAGCTTTCATGTGATCTTTCTCAAAGAATGAGACACTGCCACCTGTCTCATCCTTTACAGTTTGTTATCCTCTTTTTTACACTGACTGTATTGAGAATGTTGTTATTGCATAAAGCATTGATTTATGAAAACTTATCACAAAGTACTTTGCATCCCCAGAGTTGTATATTCCCACTCCAGACTCCAGTATTTGTATTCATACTTAACTTACTGCCCACCATTTTCTACCCTTAATTATATCCAGTGAAGAGGTAAATCAGAAAGCACATCATTAAACACACTTCTGGACCTCTAACTAGGCTTGGATACACAACCTCCTAGTTTTGCCATTTTTGTTTTATCTCTACTAATAATTTATACTTTCAACTACACAACTTCTCAGGTTATTCTATCCATACGTATCCATATTATCACATTATCAATTAAATGCATACATAGGCTGACTAACCTAATATCTCATCCACTTGACAGTATCTGTTTTTTTTAACAACACATAACCATAACCTCATCTTTATTGCCACTATTGTGTTCTTTTATACAAAATATCTGTTTCATACATAGTTCATATTAAGACAGAATAAAACAGTATAAAGTAAAATCTTTTTCTTTCCTTTCATGAATCTAACTTATCTTCCTCGATATCTATTTCTACTTTGATTTGTTTTCCTATTAAGTGTCTAACTAGATAAATTGAATGATTTTTCCTCCATAAATATTTAGTTTATTTTTATTTATTTTACATTTGTTGACCGGGCTAGTCCAGCTGGATATATGTCCATTTTCAGTGGAGGCCCGGGGAGATAAGCTCCAAACTTGAAGATTAAAGTGAAAAATAATAGAAAATCTTGATAAATACATATAAAGTAACAAGATAGATTCAAACATTATAAATTGTGGCATAGTAGTAACATATAAACATACAGTAGTTAGAGAAATCAACGACAAAAATAAAAAAAAAATTAACATGTGATATACAATGGAGAATACTATCATAATGTACAGAGAGAAAGGATACAGGAAAGTAGGAAGATGGCAGTTATATATGTACACTTTTTTTTTTAATAGATAATTAGAAGGAGATGTAAATCAGTGGATGCAAAAAATGAATAGAGTTTGGGTTCTAAAGATGAGGGGTTTAGTCAGGGGTCAAGAAAATAAAGTTAGTCAGGATTAGTACAGGGGCAGAGCCATTGTGTTTTAAGGTAAAGCCTGAGTTTCTTTTTGAAGAGAGGTTTTGAGGGAATAGTAGAAAGTTCAGAGGGAAGCAAGTTCCAATCTTTACCAACAGTGTTAGAAAAAAGGGAATCTCCGGCCCTGTTGTTTGCTTTGTCAATATTTACAAGAAGTTTGTGTGCAGATCTTAGGGACTTTAGGTTATAGTAGGGGTGAATAAGAGTAGATAGTATAGGTGTTTTGTTAGGTTGATAAAGAATTTGATGGGCTATGCCTAGTTGATTAAGTTTTAGTTGCTGTTGAAATTCAAACCAGACTAGTTGTTTTAGATTAGTACAGTGGTGGGTTCTGTAAGGGTTGCCTGTGACAAATCTGGCTATGTTGTGGTAGAAGTTTTCCAGTTTCAAGATATTCTTTTTTGATAAGTTAGTAAATATGGGAGAGGCATAGAGAAGGGTTGAGATAAGGTGGGAGTGGGCTACAGTTGTTCTAGATTATGGAGTTAGGAAAGGTTTGATTCTGTAAAGAGAGCCTATTTTTTTGTTAATAGTTTTCAATGTGATGCTTATATGGGTATCGAAGTTAAAGTTGTTGTCAATGGTAATGCCTAGTAGTTTGGTAGTAGGATCTTGTGATATAGGTGTGCCATTTTTAGATGTTATAGTAAAGTCTAAATGGGGAGATTTGCTGGAAGGTGTAAAGAGGAGGAGTTTAGTTTTTTTTGGGTTAAGTAGTAGACAGCGGTGGGAAAAACCAATCTTCTACAGAATTAAAGATGTGTTGTGTGAGGGAGTGAAGATCAGATACAGATGTGGCTGAGAAAATTAGTGTAGAATCGTCTGCGTATTGTATGCATGTGGCTTGGGGAACTACTTGGTGGAGGTCATTGATAAATAAAGAAAACAGGAGGGGACCCAGTATGGACCCTTGGGGAACGTCAATATTGACAGGTAGTTGGGAGGATAGAGTGGAGTTTCAGAGTACTGCTTGTTGTCTGTTATTTAAGTAGGACTTAAACCAGTTTATAGGTTTGGTTTCAAGTGACAAAGATTGAAGAATGTGTATGAGTATGTGGTGGTTGACCATGTCAAAAGCTTTGGATAGGTCTAAAAAAAGTGCAGAGGAAGGGTTGTTGTGGTTACGATTTTTGTTGATTGTGTCTGTAAAGGAGAGTAGGGAACACCATTCTACATATTACTCTAAGAGATCCTCACCACTGTCACTATAACTTCATTAAATAACTACCCCATAAATCTGGAGAAAATCTGACCAAGGCTAGGTCTGTGTATGCTAGGATCTGATGCAGTATTTACATTCTGAAAGAGGGCCACTATCACTTCATGTTAGAGTTTTAGAACATATCAGATTGTAATGGATTGCTTAGCAAAAAGTATAACTGCTGTCAGCAGATTATACCTTGTATTATGGTAAAAGTTGCTAGGAATACTTTTGGCTGATAAAGATCTAAAGTTCTTTTTTTTCAGTAGCTGCCATTTTCTTCATAATGTCAGTGGATCATCCTTAGCAGACGGAAAAGTAATTATCACAACCTTATAACTTTTTAGGTAGTACATAATTTGTTTGTTATGGAATCAGCAATTGAGAAGACATCAAATTTTGCTGTATTATTTATGAAAATTTTACTATGTTAATTTTCCTTTAGTTTTCCATCATTATTAAAAAAATCATGTTGTTGATCATTCAGGAACTAGTCTAGTTATGTTGCCTGTGTTTGCCTGATTTTTTTCGCTATTTTTTTTTTTTTATGATTTGTTTATTTTATATTATTTTTGAAACAGCTTTTTGTAGTATTGTTTACTGATTTATAATTTTATTCATAGTGATTAGTTCTCTAAATGACCAGTATATTATAATTATGTTTCACCACTACATATTACTAATTTCATTAAAATTTTAATTTTCACAGGAAGTCCCCTCTTTGTTTATGAGAAATGTGTCTATTTCAGTGGAATTATTTTTTATAATAGTTACAAAAGTTCCCAAATGCAAGTGTGAATTATTTGGTTAAATATGACAGTGTCATAATCAATGGATCTGATTCCAAAAGACTTACTGTGACTTACACTGAGAGAAGGTTTTGGAATCTAGCCGCTTGTGTAATCCTGTTCATAGTTAGGCTTTGCACCCAAGTAACTAACAAAGCAAGAAACTCCACTCTTTACAGGCCCTTCTCACCCTGTAGTACACTGATGTCTATGTAGTGACTAAGACATGATTTAAAATAGTATAGATCACTCTGGCTTTGCAAGGCTATAACACCTTCTACAAATTTAGACCAGCTACTGAACAGAAGGGGAAAAATGTGGAGGTGTTTCACTTCTAAGAGTTGTCCCAGTTGTTTAGGATTTGGTAACTTATGTGGACTGAGATCTCACTTTTGACCAATGTGTCCATTGTTGGAAGAAAGTCCTTTTATATTGCACAGGTTATAAACAAATTAATTGTGTCTAAATCTATGTTATTGTCTCTCAATAATCATATCTCATTAGGCCAGTCAATAAAGATAATGCCCTGTTTTGTATGTATCTGTTTAGAGGACTAAGAGGACTGCTGGCTAAGGGACGTAGGTATGTCTGGGTCAGGTAAGTGGGGTCAGTTAGGAAGCAAATGCAAACAAACAAGACAATCTAGATGAGACAGGGACGGTGAGGGACACAGAAGGGTGGGGGACAACATGATTGGGGCAAGGGAGGGAAAAACACAGGCTCATGCCTATCAAGCTTGGATACAGTGAGAATTGAGTCCTCACCCACTGCACTGTCATCACTGTCTGGTTACTTCACTCGTGGCTGGAGTTCTTGACATCTTCTCCTCATACAGACCATGAGTGAGAACAGCCTCTCTATCGGGTGTAGGTGTACACCAGTGGTATGGTACAAGACCCTATGCAACAATCCTGGCATCACCCCGAATGTGATGAAAATCACCACCTCTGCCACTGCTCCCAGAAGGTACCACTGCACCAGCTTCTCAAGTAGTACTACCTATGGGTAGAGGTAGTGCAGAGGCAGCAGAAGCAGTACTGCCAGGGTAGCTCCCAGACATGCTGGACATCGCTGCTGGAGCTGGTGGAGTGGAGACAGGCCATTCCACTGGGCTTGCCTAGCTCACTGTGTTGTCTAGCATTTAGTGATGTGGTACATATAGATGACATGGAGACATTTTGATGACACATAATATAAAATAGAAAAAAGAGAGGTATGGGTTGAGGTGAGAGAAAAAAAAGAGATAAAATTAGTACCATCATATGTGACAAACAATGCATTAACACAATTATACAACTCTTTTATCTGAAATATTACATTTAAGTATTCATCCCAACAGTTACACACTGTACTACAGACTGCTGAAAGTAATCTTTGAAATGTGCATGTATTGCACATATGCATGTTCCAATTATACAGATTACAGTTTACAGCAGGACATTTGTGCCACTAGTATAGACTTTTTAATTTAATATAAATATTATTAATGAAATAACAGCATTGCATAGTTGTGAATCATGGTATTTGAAACCACAACCTCTGCCTGCAGTCTAATATTTGACTCAGACAAATGGTTTGTGCTACAGACTAATGCATCCATACTTACTTTTACAGTTGGGATATGCATGCTAAATTTGATACAACTGTATAAAAGACCCAAAAAACTATTTTTAATTTTTAAAGCTACAATAACACTTCTCTTCTGCCGCATACACACCACTTTCTTCCCTCAGTCTCTCCAGTCGAGCAACATGAGCCTTCCTGTTGCATTCGTATTCGTTGGCAGCTGGAGAAAGAATAGAAAAGAACAGAAGAGCGTTATGCATACCAGTCTTGCCTATTTTAAGCTTTCTATGTTTTACAAATACTCTCTTATCATCATACTTACACAGCTGTGGGATGTCTGCATTCTCAAACTATTTTTTTTGCCTGTGTAGGTCAGTAAAATGATACCTACACTGCACTGCAGTATGTAGGATGCCAGTGGCACTAGATACAACCTGGGAGACACTATTCCACACCTCAGACTGTTACTGGTAGCCAGAATAGTCCCTCTGCAGAAGCCTTTGGCTATGGAACTTTACCAGGAGTCCAGTAAATATCTGGGACTCCTGGACACTCCACCTCTGCACCCTAAATTTAGAACCTTCTTCTCTAATGCCAGCCATGTCTACCAGCCAAAATAGAACAATAGAAACTGATGCTCTTTCACCAATTCCAGTTAACACATTTACTGGTAGTGCGCAAACCAGAGCAGTGATGCCAACCATGTTTGCACAATGTCACGCGAGAGCAGCACTGCCAAGCAGGGAAAAATTAAATAATTGAAATCAGAAGGTTAATCTGACACCTGGCCTTAGTCTGAGGCAAGTGTATTGATGTAGCCTGGAAATATATGTTGGAGATTGGAAGGTAACTGCTAGGTGAGTTAAGTTTGCATACATGCACAGAGGGCATAAATGTAATGACCTGACACATTTGCTTTTGCCTTTATACACTGAGGAAAATTGATTTCTACACTGTGGGATTCAAACCTAGGCATAAGAGACAAAACTTTTTTTGCACAGACTTGATTTTCCATCTTTGTCCAGAAGAAGTTCTCCTCAGACATAGTCAGGAATTATACATAAATACAGATGACAGTGTGAGCTCTTAAACATGCCTGTGTGTGACCTCACAAAGTTATTGGATCCAGATCCAGATGTGTATGTGGCTTATGTAATTGTGAATGCCATGTAAGTCTAGGTAGCAGAATTACACTTACAGAAATATAGTAAACAGTATACCTTCAGGCATACATCTGAAAACACAACAATGGTGTCTCATCCCTCATAAATATAATTCATATCAGCTCCACTATCTAAAGTGTTATAAGTGAGAATGAATATAATGGGAAGTGGAACAACAGTAAACGTGCATGGAATTTCCTGTATTAGAACTCGCAATTATGTGTA
This sequence comes from Protopterus annectens, assembly GCF_019279795.1. NCBI lineage: Eukaryota > Metazoa > Chordata > Ceratodontiformes > Protopteridae > Protopterus > Protopterus annectens. The sequence continues at coordinate 566,370,191 of NC_056738.1, read as the reverse complement.
TGGCAGTCTTACACTTAACACTTGTTGCCACAAGAATTTTGAAATAAAATGTATCTATTTTTCAGTTCTTTCCATTAAACTGCACTGTCACAACAGTAAAAATAGGTTTCACACCCTGTACTATAACCCAGGACCATCTGTACTCCAGCCTTGCACTTACACCTGCTGCTGCAGGACTAGTTACATGATGTTTCCTAATTTCTTAATTATTTTTAAGGTCTCTCTGTTAACAGCCATGCAAAGCCACTTAGTATTTTTGTGCAATGCTCAGCAAAATTAATTGAATGTATCCTGTTTCAATTATTGGCTGTCTGCGTCCTGTCTGCAGATGTAGGGGGACATTGCTAGCCACTGCACAACACCATGCAATGCTGCTAAGCAAAGTTGTGTGAAGGAAAGAAAACATTGTATGAATGTATTGTTTTTGACCTTTGCCCTTTTACAGATACCCTGTCTGCTGGTGTTCTGTCTGCTTACAAGGTAGCCTACTACACCAGTTTGCATACTGCTAAGCATCATGTAAATGAGATAAAAACAGCCAAACCTGACATAACTTTTTTCCATTTCCCTTGTTTGCTCTAAGCCATGCACCACACAAACATTGACATAAAAAGTAAATAAATAAAAGGGAAAAGTATTTAAAATGAAAAAATCAATCTATGAAATTAACACTGCAAAACTGTTCTTAGTACACATGACGTATTTCTACATAGGTTGGGACTTGAACTCTCATCCAATGAACCTTCAGAAAACAGTAAGGGTGCCTTTTCCCTCTTTGCTACATAAACAGCTTTGCAGCAGGGAACTGAAAATGCTGCATACAACCAACTGCTACATCATCCACAGTAGTAATAAACCATATAAAAGTTATTTGTACATGTATTCATTTCAGACGTAGTCCACTGAGTGATCACACACCGATTTATGACTATTGCTTGCAAAAATGCAGCTCTGTCTTACCTGTCTGTGATTGTTGCATATTCTTGTCTTATCTGAGCAGTAATCTGAGACATGCAGTCTGTAAGGCATTCTATATTCTTGTCCTTAAAATGTGTGAGAACATTAAATGGCAATAATATACAGTTGTCAACAAATGAAGGGAAGGATGAATGTTCATGAACAGAACCTGTGAATTGTGCACTACTTACGAATCTATAGAAGTAATTTTATCAAGGCTGGAAATGTAAGTCTAACCTGACACACCCACTGGAAGTAGGGCAATTTGCATTGCTATTCTGTTTTCATTCTCCCTACCAGTAATCATTCATAGTTGCAATACTTTAGCAACAAGCACTGAGGGAGTTCCTGCACTATGTTTACATCTCCTACACAGAGCCAAGTATTTAGGATTCAGCAATTCTAATGAATTCACAGCTAATTTGCATCCTCACCATGCTGATAGCCCTGAACCTATACTATTAAAAAGCAACCATGTACCTTTATGTGGAAACACAGAAAAGAGGCTATTACTTTGGGATATATCTGAACACAGAAGACTCCTGAACTTGAGAAGGTATGTTTGCATTTTTCAGCTATATGCTGCATATGCTGAAATGTCATTCAGAAAAACTTGTTTGATATATATATATATATATATATATATATATATATATATATATATATATATATGGTTCCCCTTCACAAAGTCGAACGTTCAGAGACTCAAAATGCATATGGTCTAAGCAATATACTCGAGTTTCTGAAGCTCAACTTTGTGAATGGGAGCTGAAAAAAGAGAAACATAACAAAACAAACTGTTTCTGCAGGGGGGCAAGCCCCCCCTGTACTCCCCACACCCCGCTACTTATGTATTCCAACTCTAAAATCACACTACAGCGCAGAAAGGGAAATCTCCTGTTCTTCACTGTATGCCATTCCCCATTCACAGAATCAAGCTTCCACAATTTCGAGCATATGGTCTCGGCCATATGACTTTCGAGATTGTGGCCATTCAACTTTGTGAAGGGGAACTATATACATATATATATATATATATATATATATATATATATATATATATATATATATATATACACACACACACACATATATATATATATATATATATATATACACATATATATATATATACACACACATATATATATATATATATATATATATATATATATATATATATATAATTTTTATTTTTTTGATTAGAAAATACTACACTTTTATCAGTATGTATTAGTTAGAAGTGTACTGATGGCATGGGCATGTTTGTCACTGTATATCACAGGTATACATGATTAGCAATACCTTAAAATGGAATGTTCTGTGTAAAATCTGTAGATGTGTTTCAGGAACATTTAATTTGATAGCACATTTAATATTTCAATGATAGTTTGTTAGCAAAATGTGTCATTTGCCTGTTCTTTTGAGTGTGGGGGAGCAAAGCTGCAGTTCTGTTATGGCACAAACAAGGATATGTTACTATTATTAATCCCCCTTTTTGGCATCCAGCCTATTGTTCATATTTCAGATTTCTAGACTGTTTCATGTTTTTCCAGTGGATAATACTGAAATGCTATATTTTCTATTTTATCTAGGAACAGTTATTTTGTAGTTATGTGTTAATATACTTATGCATATTATCCTTCTATTGTGTTTTAGGACAGCTAGAACTATGACACCCAGGTGTCTTAATCCCTAAAATCTACCATTCAGAGACCCTGAAAATTAGGTCATTGTGGAAGCTTTTAGGTGACATGGTGCCTGTCTGCTTGAGAGGAGATGTGGAGATATGTCATGCAGAATGCAAATTTGGCAATAGATACTTTCTGATGTGAATTTAGTAGGCTGCATAACAAGACGCATGATCAGGTGTGCCACAGGGCCATAGACATAATTTGTAAGGGTTGTGAAGTCTGAAACTGAAGTGTGTATCATTACTTTCTAACGTCTCTCTTTAATGATTTTCCAGTACAAATGTATTGTGCTATACTGAGGGCATGCAGTGACCATCACTACTTTTGAGAGGCATGACTGTGTGAATATTTGATGCCTGAGGGCTAATATTTAATAATGGCACATATAAGTCAAATACGTCTATGCTGTCACATGTTAAGGTAATTTCTGTAAACTCTCCCAACCTTTACTTGCATACACTACCAAGTAACAACATGCAAGAATATGCCAGTCATTCATATTATTACACAATGCACTCTAGATTCAATACTTACGTTATAAATCCAGCAGTTGCAAGAGTTTTAGTTCAGGGTTGACTCTGTCTGATGCAAGCAATACACAGTCATTACATGGATAGGTAAAGGTTGTGAGTATTGCCTGGCATCAATGCTACTATATGTATGTGCTTAGGATAAAGGTTTCAGGCCCTTAGGTGGCGAGTGAGTGTGGTATGCATTGTCTTTTAGCCAATGCAGTGGCCTATTGAGCACACCTACATCTGTCTACACCCACAGCAGCTACGTCTTCCCCCTATGATCCTCACCTACGTGTGGCTGTGGTGACCTTGCCATTGGTGGTGGGATGTGTGCCCCTTCCCCTTGTTGATCCTGCTGAAGCTTTTTTCTCAGGATGATGTTGTGTAGCACAGCTTATTGTGAATATTTCAGTACATGTACATGGATTGTACCACAGGGCTCCCATAGATGTTTCTAGGCACTGGAGCCATGACTTCAGCAGCCTGGGCACACTATCTATAATATTTCTAGTTTGATCGTGTGCCTCATTATGGCATTCTTCAACAGGTGTGTGTGCATTTCTGATGGGTTTCATCAGACATGGTTCCAGTGCATAACCTGTATCCCCCAGTAAATGACTCTGTGGGATATCCCCCCAGTGAGCATTGGATACAGTTGAGAGGTGTGCCAGATATGTGAGTCATGGTAGCTGCCTGGGTTGCCAGCACACACATTCAAGGTGATTCCCTTGGCATTGCACACAACCTGCAGTTAATAGAGTGGAAGCCCTTTCTATTAATGTAGAGCCTTCCCTGTTCCCTAGGTGGTGCATTGATTTCTACTTGTGTGCAATCTATGGCACTCAGTACTTCAGGGTAGTGTGCTACAGGGTGGAACTCCTGCATATGTATGTCCCTGTCTTCAGGACTATGGGGAAAATATATGTGGTTAATAGAATGTTGGAGCATAACATTCAGGAATTGATGGAGGATCCTAGATGTTGATACCTGTGACACCCTCGACATGTCCCCTGTTGGTCTCTAAAAGGTACCTGTAGCTAACATTCTAAATGTTACATATACCTTTGTCTCCAATGGGATGGGTTCCCCTCAGTTCGCCCTGGCTCTGAGTTGAGGATGACAGAGGTTGCAGAGTTCCTGTAGTGTGTCTCTGTCCTCCCTGTAGTGCTCAACAATTTCCACATAGTATAGATTGTGATAAGTTACCCGGGTCTGAAAATTCTTTTCCTTCTTGGCCTTGGTCTAGTAGCAACAGCAGCAGCATATACTTTAGCCTCTTGCACATACACATGAATTAAAGCCCCTAACATTGTTTCTGTGTAGACTCCTTTCTATGGCTGTATTCCAATAGGTTTTGGAATTCACAGGGAAAGCCAGCACTGAGTCTACACATTTAGCTCCTCCATCTTGGATTGGTTGATAAGCATACAGTTCAGCTGTTTATGCTGTAATTTGCATTTACCTTGCCATGGTGCTTACCTTGTTTGCATGGCAGTGTGCAGCTCTACATACCACATAGAGCCACTTATTGAATTAAAAACTGTGTGCTGCCATTGCACATGGTGTAAACTTACCATGTAGGCTTTACTGAATCTGGCTGAATAAAAGTAACATATGTTGGTACAGATCTAGGCTAAAAGGTTGGAATACGCTGACACATATCTGTGAAATAATTCATAATAACAAACTTCTTGAGGCATTTATATATGGAATGCTAATAATGTTAGTCAAAGGCATTGTAGAAATCAAGAAAAACTAGTGCTTATTCTGTGGAGTAGGATAAAGACAACCATGTTAAATACAGTCAGATATGCATTAGGTCACAGACCTCCATTTATGATTTAAAAATCACATTAGCCTCCATTTTTCCAGAGTTTTCATAGACATGTCTGTCCTAATTTACCCTAAATATAATGGTAAACTTGGGAATAAGCATCTCTGATGGAACTCCCATATTACTAAATTGTATAAAAATAATAAAATGCTGTAAAAAAATCACCAACCCCCTACCTCTAGATTACAATGAAGCATGTCAGCAAGAAACTTGACATATATTAGAACATTTAAAACAGAGTACAAACTTGAGATTGCTACAAATACCAAAATAAACATATTTTTCTTACAGGATTTTAAGGAATTATCTTCAAGAATGCACTGAGGATATCCATAATATCACAGATTTCAATCCCAAGGATTTTGCCAATATATTAGGAAACAAATTTCATGTTAACTTTACCCTACCTACCCACACTGATGCACCCACAAATCAACTCATAACAATTCTCAGAATACCAGTCATAGGTTACAAATAATGATTCTATAGGACCAGAAAACACACCAGGCATCATTCTCATCAGTACCAGGTATGCACTACCTGAGCTTCTACTTAAAATGCCCAAATGTGGCCTGTCCACAGGATTTGTTTCTGATGTCTGGAGAGCAGCCACCGTGACTCCTTTACACAACAGTAGTATCTTTAGAGACCCAGATAATTATAAGCCCATCAGCTTCACCAGTCTCATATGCAAAGTCATACAGCACATCATAACAGAACTCATTCATACAGCATTAGATGATTTATCTCATCTAGACCCCACTCAGTTTTGTTTTGTGAAGGGCAGGTTCTGTTCCCTCAGCCTAGTAAAAGTTTTTTCAAAGGTTACAGGGGTAATGGCTACTGGTCAACTCTGTGAAAGTAGGCTATCTTGACCTGGCCATGGATATTGATACTATCCCACATTTGTTTTACTGGAAGGATAGACAAATGTAATGTAAAACTTCTACATTGTCCACTATTTTCCAAACTGGCTGTGCAACAGATCCTATGTACAGAAATCTGAGGGTAGCCTTTCTGAACATAAAATGATGACTAATGAACCACTGGAGGGATTGGTGCTGGGCTTCTCCTGTGTGGCATTTATTTACACAGAAATTCAGGCCATTATCCTTGATATATGTTTAACCATGCTTTCTGGTAACTGTAAGCTTGGTACTTTTATCCACTTATTCAATTATACTAAGCTGTTCCAAAAAGGTCTGGAAAATGTATATATCTTACATACAGTGTCTTGGATAAATGCAAAAAAGTATAGCATAGTAACATTTGGCAAAAAAAGCCTTTACCATCTCATATGTTGTGAGTGGTACTCCTCTCCAAACAGATGTGGTCATAGGAGACTTGGATACTTATGTGAACAACCTTCTCATTTGATCATCATGGGAATCCTTCTTTGTGGCCCAGTTAATATGCAAGAGAGAGTATCTTCGAGGTTCAAAGCTGTCATCTTACAACTGGACTCTTCCCTTATCATCCTCACCATCGAATACAGTGTTCCATTTGGTATGTACAAATAAAAGCATATTGCTCAACTAGAAAAGCCCCAGTGATTTTTAATCAAAACAGAAATGTAAGGCCTTAAACTCAGCAACTGTCCCTATAAATTAGCACAACTCTTCTTATAGCCTGCTAACTGTTCTGAGGTGACCTGTGATTTACTTTTTAAGTAATGAAATACCCAGTTCTATTTGCCCTCCTTTTTCTTCTGAAAAATAGTTCTAATAACTATACTAGGAACCTAAATTTATGCCAACAGATAAACAAGACTCACTGTAGGGATAGCATCTTAACTCAACATATTCCCAGCCTATGGTTCTACCTTTCTCTGCATTTAAGGATTGTCTTAATGATTGGATGGACAAATGCACATTTATACCAGGGTTATCATGTATAGCCCAACATGATTTATGAGGTGGGCACTACTAAGTACTAATAAAGGTTGGTAAGAACTTTTAAGTCCACCTGTTTAAAAAGTATATATGGCTAAGCCTGTTATGGTCCTCTAATCACCTGTCTAGTATTACTCATATGTGAGACAGGCATACTCCTAAGCTGAACTATGTAGCAGGTGGTGACTGTTTATTTATCAATACATAAATCCCCACCTGTATTAGTGGCTATATAGCAATGTTACTGATATTATATAATAATCTTATTTAAATCAGTAGTGAGAAACCCAGAGTCCATTTTAGCCCATGGCAAAGGCAAATTTGTTCTCATCTTTCACTGACTTCAGACTAATGGAAAAAAATGTGAGTGGTATATTTTTGCCAATTAAATATCGTCATACTATCTCAAACCTATTGGAAGTCTAGATAACAGGGTATTTGGTTATCTCAGTGTTCAAATGAGATGATATATGTTTTGCATCAAATCCCACTCCAGTAAGCCTTACTTTAAGTGATTAAGAACTACATTGAGCAAGTCCTACTTAAATTCCTGCTCTGAGTCTGTTTGCTTCTTAGACCCAATCAGGTATGATTTCACTCAAAATTACTCATGTGAAACTATATACAATTGCCTAAGTATACAATCTGTAGCATCACATGTTTCCATATACAATATGCAATTTGCATTAAGATGCTGTGCTGACTAATCACATCTATTTGTTTTGTCCAATATTTCATCAACTTTCTGCCAATAAGTGATGTATGATGTTGTCTTATCAGTTCTTTTCTTTATGGCTGCTACTTCAATTTGAGGCACGAAGACTGAATTTCATGAAATCTTGAAAAGTTGGTGGTGCTTTAGTGTTCCAGTAAGTTGTTATGGTTTTACGTGCAATGGCAAGCAATGTCCACAGTAAAGAATATTTTACTTTGGGGACACATTGTGGTATGGTTACATTAAAGAAAACTAATGACATGGTTAACTGAAAAGTATCATTAAAAATTGTTTGAAAGAAATAATTAATTTCAAACCAATATTTATTTATTCAGTGAATAACAATCAAAAAACATGTGACCCAATCTGCTTTTGTAATGTTATATTATTTTATGTTTCACTATTTATGGTTCAATCTATTTGAAGATATGGAAAAAAAAAATGAATAAAAATTTCAATGAGCAAAAAAAAAAAAATGCTCATGTGAGTAAACTCATTTTTAATTTGACTGCAATGTTATTGACACACTGAATTTTAGGTTTTCTATCATTGTGGTACGTTTGAAGTGTCTGCTGATATTCTACTCAAGGGTATAATAGAGAGGTTTAGGTAAATGGAAATTAATTATTTTGTTAGGACTTGGATAGAAAATTGTTGATGTGTAGAACTTTTACACTTAAGATAAATGATGTGTTTTCAGATAAAGCAACACAATGTGGTCTGCCTCAGAAAGCAGTCATTGGGCCGTTTTTTTTTTTTTTTAAGCATTTATGGTTTTAATGTCTGCTACAAATAGTGTTTTATATTGAAAATTCACTGATGATGACAAATTGAATATATTTCTGACTTGCACAAATAATTATTTAAATTTCTAGAAATACATGGATTAATTACATATCTTGTCATTTGATATGAATACTAAGTGTTAAAATATTATAATATTGGATTATATAGCATAATAAGCAGTAGTTAGTAGCTGTATTAATATGACAACACATCATAATGGTAAAACTGGAAAATGAGTAGAGTAAGTTCGCTAAAAAACACAATACAATTGGGCTGGACCATAATGACGATTGGATGCAGCAGGATAGTTCGTACTTGTAATTATAATGAGCCATTTAAGGTAGCAGTATCTCAGTACAATAGGTCCAATCAGCTTACATGTATTTGCATGGGCTTTTCAATGTCATTGGCAGTGGTACTGCCTTTATTCATATTCGTTTATAGACTGTATGGATAATGTAAAGAAAATATGATACCTTTTTACTTCATCCTGAGCTATATAAGTTTATGCTGCTTACACTTTTCAATTTTTAAAGAAGACAGATTTTTAACAAATCCGATAAAACACTGTTAATAGTCTTAATAAGAACAATCATCATTTTGACATTGCAGATGAACGTTTGTTTTTTTTTTCACTTTGTTGTTTACCATTTTGACAAATGAAAGTGCAGTGTCCTATGTTCTCTCTCAATTTAAACATTTTTTTTCCAAAGATATAAGTAAAGCATCTTGACAGTAAACTTAAAGAGACATTCCTTTCAAAGTTTTTCAGAAATACCAGGCATTTTATGTTTCCACTTTTTGTGGTATTTGTGGTAGGGAATTATTTTTTTTTAATTGAGTAGTCTTATTTACAATGCTGCTTCCTGTAGATGTCTATTAATATTTGTGCTAGGAGCCTTAAGATTTAAAAGCTCAATACCTGTTCAGTATTATAGTTACCTTTAAATGAAATTGATTTGACTCACTTGACTTTGTTACATTCCATCAAAGGAGTGTACATCTGCCTAAGCAGAAAAATGAGCTATGAAAAAAGTCACATTTTAACTGGTTTTATTTTAAAATTTGACATCATTTTGCATTTTATATGATAGGTACTTAATGTCTGTGTCTTATTTGAATTAGCAACTGCTACCCCACCGAGTTGAGTTCTGTAAACAGATATTATTATCAGCTACAGGTTTCCTTAATTGTATGATTTTCAATAGAGTTCAAATGCAGCATAATCAAATTCAGTGCTTAATTAACATAAAATAATAAAGAATTAAAAAATAAATAAATAGGTGAAGTGCTAAGAGAAAAATGTAGCTATCTCCATTGCTAAGCATTCCCAGGGGTTAGAATCATTGCAATAGTAGCATTTAATAAAGTTTCTGATTTGTTTGGCTAACTTTTTGTTCTTTTGGACTCACTCTCTAAACAGGGATAAGACGTGTTCATGACACAGGCATACATTTGAAATATACTGGGCTGTGACTGGACTGAAAATGACTGAATGCAGAATGCAATCATGTTATGTGCTAGCAACTGACTGACCAACAAATTGTGAAGAAATTTTACAATATATTCAATAATGGAGGTGAAGGTATGGTATAGCCTTATTTTTGTGGCTTGATAGCTATCAATGTCTGTATCAGTAGCTACCTATCTTTCATTCCATTTCAATAGCTAAGTTAGCAAGGGGACACTTTTATGAGTTAAACTGCCTACCACCTCAGTTTCATGATAAGGTCGAGCCATCACCAAGAAAGGACATTCATATGGAAATGGGCTCTGTATCTGTATCTTCTTTGTTTAGCAATTCCTCTGGGTTGGCCAGATTTCCAAAGACAAAATGTGTTTTTGAAATTAAATGTTTATGATGTACTTTTTCTGCATTTGAATGGCACATCAAGTAATATGGATATGTGGAAGCAAGATACCATATATGTTTACTATTAAAATGTTGAAGTGGACTCAATCGAATGATCGTATCATCGACCCACATCGGTGAAATGTCACAATGCCAAATGCCGACATTGTCGAATTACATCCCAAATTTGACCTCGTAACATGGGTCAAGATAGGGGCGAGATTTAGACTTGGATAATATCGGAATTAAATATTTTCTCCACTCGACCTCCAGACTTTGTCAACGTGGACTCCACCAAATCCACTTCAATATTTCGATAGTAAACCTACTATATATATATATATATATATATATATATATATATATATATATATATATATATATATATATATGCGTGTGTCTGTATCAAGACCATAACATCAAAGTTTTGAAACTTTGAATGTTTTGAATGGAGGTCGCCGTACAGTGAGGAATGGGAAATTTACCATTTTCCTCACTGTAGTGCAATCTCAGTGTTGGTATATTTATTTAGCAGGTGGTGTGTGTGTGTGTGTGTGTGTGTGTGTGTGTGTGTGTGTGTGTGTGTGTGTGTGTGTGTGTGTGTGTGTGTGTGTGTGTGTGTGTGTGTGTGTGTGTGTGTGTGTGTGTGTGTGCGTGTGTGTGTGTGTGTGTGTGTGTGTGTGTGTGTGTGTGTGTGTGCATACATTGAATTATGCTGCTTTTGAACAAGACATGTTACTTGTCCAGGTCACTTGGTAATGCAGATAGAAATTATAATTAAGTGTTCTTCTTCCTTCTGTCAATCAAATAATACTTCCTAGAAAAATGTATAGTTTTCTCATGATTGTTATGGACTACTTGTTTGGAATTATATCTCTTTTTAACACCCGGTTGTTTTTTTCTTTGGGGCACTAGTTTTTATTCATTTTAAGACTAAAGTTTAACCATTTCAATCTACAGTGTCTCTTTGGGATTTGCACACATTATCCATTAACACCATATTGTTTCATAAAAACTTAAAAAGATCATATTTAAAGTATAAAAAAATATACAGGGAATTTCATAAAGTATCCCACTGCTTGTTTTAGGGGCTGTGGTAAAAAGGCCTTGTCTCTGTGATACGGAGATTTCTGATTCAGAGACATCTTAGCTACAATTTGTTGAGGAAATACCTCATTATCAGCTAATTTTAATCTGCATGTCTATGAATGACTGTTAACTCCGTGAGTGCAGAGCAGAACTTCCTGCAGTGGTTAAAAGTGGTGGCTACATTGTATTAGCAAAGGCAGTCCTCCTTCACTCACACACACGCGCACACACACACACACACACACACACACACACACACACACACACACACACACACACACACACACACACACTACAATCCAAACTGTCACTGTGTTGTTAGAATGTCCCTAATTTCTCCTTTTTCCTAGCCTTGTAAATCATGGATGAATTCAATTAATAATGCCCGACATCAGAGTTTTACACCTCATATCGTACTTTATAAACCATTTGTTTATACAGCCTATATTTTATAATTGTCATTAATCAATTGGTTTATATGAAAAGAAAAAGTGAAAGCTGGATCTAATCATTTACGCAGGTTCTTAAATGAATCTATAGCTTTTGTCACTGTAGGCTGCATTAAATATTCACCCTGCAATCCATATCTCCCAAATCTGATATGCTTAGATTTCAATATATTCATCATCATGTGCTTTTGTGCATAAATGGTCGATTTAGTCAAGTCCTTTCACAGCCGTACTCTACCTGTAATCATTAATCAGTTTACCCATGTTCAAGTCATCTGCATGCAGACTGTAGAATACCTCAGATGAAATAGATAGGTCTGGAATACGCATTCTAAACAAGTATAGGCCTTGTACAAAGCCCTGCTGGACACCCTTACTGTAAACTAGAATTTTACTTGTTGAATTGCTGCAGGGCACTTCCCATGTCCTATTTATAAGCCATGCAGGTATACATCTTATCAAAATTACATCAGTACTTACTTGTTCTAATTTATGGTGTTTTGTGTATGAGCCTATCAAACACTGGAGTCAAGTCTATATAAATTACACTGCAGTACACTTTTTCATTTACAGCTATTATTATATTATTATAGTTCATCATGTTACAGGTGGTTATATATCAGTTTTCAAAATATGGATGATGGCATATAGTTTCAAGTCGCAACTTTTTTCATTTATGACAAAATGTATCCAAAATAACATTTTCTATTGCTTTTCCAGTACAAGAAAGTAAAAGAATGGGTCTGCATGACTCTGGGTATTTCCTATTCCTCTTTCCCTTAAAGATGTGCTTAACAAGTGCATTCTCCAATCTTGAGGAATCCCCCACACTTAAATTACTCACTTAAAAACAAATATAAAACGGTAATGTAAGTTCATGCCGAAGTGTGCTCAGGTCATTATTACCAGTTCCATCTTCTACCCGTGCCTTGTTTGGGTCCAGTTTTCATAATTCTTATTCAACATCTAATTTAAATTTAGTATCTGCACTCATCTGGGTGTTACTACCTCAATTTATTACCTCGTTTGTGGAGCTTAAATGTCTTGCATCACTATTTGTAAATTTGTAAATACATCAAAATATATATAGATATATGTGTGTGTGCATGTATATATATATAGGTTCATAGGTAGGTACTAGGCTATCAGCCCAAGGGCCTAAGTAAGCCTAGCCAACAAGGTTCCCTGGCTTACACCCCCAAGAAAGTTAATTTCCTGTGCCCCTATCGAGCAGAGCCACAGAAGTGATCCCCAGGGTGTATTTCCTACTTCCCATCCACTCATCAAGATTTTTCTTGAAGAGTGCTAATGAGGAACTTTGCTTGACATAGATGGGTAGTTTGTTCCAGAGTATAGGATGTCTCTGGGACAGGAATCTATCCCTCCAGCATGTCCTGTTTATTGTGGTGACAAGGTTTAGGTCCCTAGAGCATGTAGGTCAGAGGAATTGGGATTTCTTTAGGTACAGTATGTCCAACAGTTCTGGGTTTAACATAGCTTTATATGTTAGGAAGATATCTCCTCAGAGTAGATGATATGCTACAGAGTAAAGCTGGGTTTTTTTTTTGAGACGGTCAGTGCAGGCCATCTGTTTGAGGCCAGTAATCCTCTTTGTGAGGTACTTCTCTGGCCTTTCTAGCTGCTGCAGATGTCTTGTGAGGTAATTCCAAAAGGGGAGTTGTACTCTATAATGAGTCTAATGAGTTCTGAGTAGAAGGGAACAATGACCTCTAGAAGGATTTATTGTCTACTGTGGTGATGTTATTATCAAAGGAGAGACTACTGTCCACCTGGGTCCCAAGGTCTCTTATCACACATTCAGTATTAAGTAGACTGCCGTTTATGCGGTAGTTCATGGGTACAAAGTTTTTACCAAAGGGGATGACAATGCACTTTTTGGCATTGAGCTTGATGCCATGCCTCTGACACCAGGCATCTTTCTCAGTGAGGCCCTTCTGTGGGATATTCACATCATTTGGGGACTCGACTATGGCTCATAGTTTGCAGTCATCTGTGAACTTTGTTAGCCAGAGGCCTTCTGTGTTAGCCTGTACGTCAGAGAAGTAGATACCAAACAGGAAGGTTTGCAGAATTAAACCCTGTGGTACTCCACTTGTCACTGGTTTGAAGTCAGATTTGGAGTGAGAAACTTTTACAGTGTGGGTTCTGTTAGTGAGCCATTTGGCAACCCATCTTGAGACGTAGGGATTTATACCTAGTTTAGTGAGTTTAGCTATAATTCCAGAATGGGGAATGGTGTTGAAAGCCTTGGCGAGGTCAAGATAGGCTGTGTGAACCACCTTACCCTCATCTACAGATTTGGTGACTGCCTCAAAGAAGTCAATCAGGTTCAAAAGCATGATCTGCCTTTCACAAACCCGACCTGGTATATACATATATATATATATACACACACACATATATAAAATATGTTGTGTTTGAGAGTAAACTTTAGAATCTACACACAGTTTATCAGTTTGTATGTCTTTACTCCTATCACATCTTATGTATCAATGAAGTGGTTTCCTAATATGCTCAATATTATATATATATATATATATATATATATATATATATATATATATATATATATATTGTTCAATTTTTTTCTGATATTATCACACAAACTCTGTTTATTTTGCCAGTATAGTTTATTTATTCCAATTTTCAAAGTTACGGTTAAAAAATATAAGAAATGGGTATGAGTTTGTTCTTTCATCTTAATTAAGTATCTTCTTCTTATGGAAATATATCCTTCTGACCTTGTGTGCATAGATCCTGATGTTAAATTTTTCTTTTTTTCTTGTATTTATTTATTTATTTTATTTATTTATTTTTTTTTTTGAGTTTTTGAATTCAAATTCATTCTCTTTCAAATCTTCGTCATATCACTTCTGAAATGTTTCTACTACATGTATCACAACAAAGAGTTTTACATAGTGACTGTTTTGCTACCCAGTAGAATATTTTTAAAGTTCTGTGCATTGGCTTATATCTCTTTTTGCAGAATTATCTACCAGTAATTTAACCTTTATAACCCCATTGATAATAACAAATCAATGACAGTAAAACTTTCCAGGAAGCAACATTCATTTCTTGAAGAACAGAAATAATATTTAGAATGTTACATTCCCTTGTAGGGTTGTCTATAACCTACAGCAGCTGTTTGTCCTGGGCAAAGCATTGCAAATAATATTCATTCATACTTAATGCTGTTGAATTAATACTAACTACAATAACATTTGGACAAGAATGCTGCTGTTGTTGAATTAATGTTATTCCAATCTGTTTCTGGTCAATTTAAGCCCCCAGCTGGTATTACTTTTCCATCCCATGTTGCATGCAAGAAATATATGAATTATTCTAGGTTATCAGCACTTGACTTTGGTGATGTATATGCTTCAGTAATTGTTATCTGTTCTAGGGTTGCCTTTACTGACACAGTTACACAGTATACAGTCCTGGTATTGTTCTTTATTAGGATGTAACAAACACAGGTCTCATAGCAATCTTTAATCCCTATCATAACAACTTCACCTGATTTTTTGTTAGAATATCTGCTGCAGTAAAAACATTTGTTCAGTGACAAAACTGGTTTCCAGTCATTGATCTTTAATCATGTTTAATAAAAAATAACAACATCAATTTTATTTGAATGTAGCAAAAAAAAAAAAAAAAAAAAAAAAAAACCTTTACCAGCACAGATACACTTGTGTTAGTCAAATTTTGCAATATATCTACTGGAAAAAAATCTCTTCCCTTTCCTTGACAAATGTACTCTATCCTGTCTTAATATATGTTTGCCCAAATTAGACTTCAATACTCTACACATTTCCACATTTTAAAATGGACCATATTTTGATGTAGGTATTTATCCCCCCAAAATCTTTTCATCCAAATTGACCAGACTGCCCTTTCTATATGTGATTTGTGAAAAATATGCCCTCACACCAGTGCAAGTCATGCTTTCTGTGAGGGCCATAAGTTCCCTATTAACCTTTTGAGAGCCTTGTACATGAGATCATTTGTATCAACGTGAATAGAGCAGTTCCATACGTCATTATCTTAAGACAATCTAAAGTCCAACTCACATCCTGTATTTTTGATCCTGGCAATCATAGCACTATCTGATGTTCATCTTCAAGTGCATCAGTTCCTCCAAAAAGTGAAGCTTATGCCATGGAGGTTGGCATAATGGGTTATGTGTTTGCCTTATAGATATCAGGTGCAGGGTTTGATTCTCACACAGGATAACTGGTTAGGTTTAAAATGGTCCACAAAGGCAGTTAGCCTAGTACTAAGCTATATGCAATTACTAGTATATAATTTCTGACCAAATCTGAAATTTCTTCCACTTCTGGTTCAGCAATGCATTTCCACATTTAAAAATGGGCCATTTTTTTAATGTGAGTATTTACCTCCCCAAAAAATCTTTTCATTCACATTGACCAGACTGCCCTTTCTATATGTGATTTGTGAAAAATATGCCCTCACACCAGTCCAAGCCACGCTTTTTGAGAGGGCCATAAGTACCCTATTAACATTCCGAGAGCCTTCTACATGAGACCATTTGTATCAACATGAATAAAGCAGATTCATATTTTATTATCTTAAGACATTCTAAAGCCAAACTCGCATCCTATATTTTTTATCCTGGCAATCATAGCACTATCTGATGTTCATCTTCAAGTGTATCAGTTCCTCTAATAACTGACACTTATGCCATGGAGGTTGGCATAATGTGTAAGGTTTTTGCCTTGCAGACATCAGGTGCAGGGTTGGATTCTCACATGGGATAACGGACTAAGTTTAAAATGGACCACAAAGGCATTTAGCTTAGTACTAAACTATGTGCAATTGCTAGTAAATAATTTCTGACCGGATCTGAAATTTCTTCTAGTTCAGTAATGCATTTCCACATTTTAAATGGGACATTTTTGATGTGGATGTTTACCCCGCAAAAAATATTTTCATTCACATTGACCAGACTGCCCTTTCTATATATGATTTGTGAAAAATATATCCTCACACCAGTGCAAGCCGTACTTTCTGAGAGAGCCATAAGTTCCTTGGTAATATTCAGAGAGCCTTGTACATGAGATAATCTGTATCAACGTGACTAAAGCAGCTCCATACGTCATTATCTTAAGACATTCTAAAGCCCACCTCGCATCCTGTATTTTTGATCCTGACAATCATAACACTATCTGATGTTTATCTTCAAGTATCAGTTCATCTACTAATTGAACCTGCAATTACTAGCATATAATTTCTGATCAGATCTAAAATTTCTTTCACTTCTAATTCAGTAATGCCTGTTCTATCACTTGTTACAAAGGAACGATCTTTATCACCATTAGTCTTATTAAACTCAACATTTTCAGTTTTCATTTCATTTGCAAGAACACAATTCTCATCCAGCTGTCTTTGCACTTCCACATCAAAAGCTATTTTGCCAGTGCTGGTCTTTCTTATTTTTCTTACAGTTGTTGTTTCTTTCTTACAGTTTGTGTCTTTCGGCTTTTCCCGGTTAGGGGTCGCCACAGCGGAACTCCAGTCCGCTAATGATTGGTAGTTGATTTTTTACGTGCCGAGTTACCAGACCTGATGCACAACCTTCAATGAAGGTACATTCACGCATGTCTCCATGCAGAAGACGCTCTAGCTGAGAATCGAACCGGACAGCGTCTTACTGTGAGGCGACAACGCTACCGCAGCATTGTGTCTTTCTTACAGTAATGTTCATCAATCCTTTCAAGTTCAGTTTTGATTTCTTCCTTTAGCCTGCTCTTTGCATCTCATTTCTACCTTCTCCCTTGGAAAAATTATATAACTTTCTGTAAACCAAATGCTTTATGACTGAATAATATTATCAGTCCACGTAATATGTGTTTTTCATAACAGAGCAGTGTCATTTTCTGAATACATTCTCCTTGCATTATAAACTTTTTAATTTTTCTTTCTAGTTATTTGTTGCAAGCTTACCCCTTTTCCTTATTTTTTTCTTTTTAATTTTCTTTCACATGCCCAGAATCCTCAGACTGCAGAATACTTTTATACTGAATTCCAGAGTTGTCATTGGTTATATCATGCTTAATAGTGGGTTGAGTGAAGAACTTTCCTGCGTTTGATTTGCACTTTGACCGCTAATATAAGAAGAAGAAGATGCAAGAAAGTACATTTTTGTCTGTACCCAAATCACTGCATGTCCATGGTACTACTTGTATGAGGAAATACGTACTTAAAACAAAACAAAACATGTACTCACTTTTAAGGAGAAGTGGCTCAAAGTACTTTCACCACTCCAGCTTTACCCTTTTTTGGAAACAATGAGCAGTGTGGTTGACGTATGTCTTAGCTACTATACAACAGACATACATGTCAAAGATTATTTTAGGTTTCATTTCAATATGCTTTTAGCTGTAAAGCATTCTTTACAAAGTCAGTATTTCATCACATTTTGGGAAGTAGTAGTGATAAATGAGAGGCACATATCTGTGTGTGTGTGTGTGTGTGTGTGTGTGTGTGTGTGTGTGTGTGTGTGTGTGTGTGTGTGTGTGTGTATGGGCATGTGCGAATGCAACTGTGCATGTATATGGTTCTGTTGGATTTTGTGTTTGTACTTTTGATCATAAGGTAACCTTGCAGTGGTGGTGCTGCGGTAGCGTTGTCACCTCACAGTAAGACGCTGTCCAGTTCGATTCTCAGCTAGAGCGTCTTCTGGGTGGAGACATGCATGAATAGGCATACCTTCGTTGAAGGTTGTGCATCAGGGCTGGTAACTCGGCATGTAAAAATCAACTACCAATCATTAGCGGACCGGAGTTCCACTGTGGCGATACCTAACCGGGAAAAGCCGAAAGACACAACAACAACTTTTGATTATAAGGTAAACAGTAAAATTCCTTATACTGAAATTTAGAGTGCTGTTGCAAATGATGGAAATGTACTAAGTGCAAAAACAAATGTGCATCTATAGCTTTGCTAAGTATATTGTAGATTATGCACTTGCAAAAGTGTTAGCAATGACATTACCAATGATGTTTTTCTTGACAATTCATTTCACTTGCTTTAAATAGAAACATTTACAGAAAAGTAATTAGTTGTATTATCTACTGGCAGAATTGATTTTATTGTATGAAAAAAGAGAAACATTTTCCATTTAGAATACTGTATTTAGGATTCTAAGTTATTTTTGTAAATATATGCAAAAAAAACGTATTGAGTTCTTGATAACATTTTCTCTCCCATTCTTTCTCAACTTCTTTTTGTCTTTTTGTTAATTCGCTTTATTTCTGGAACAACAGTGGATATTCCTACAAGGAATGTTGAAAATGAAAGAATAGTTTGTTTGTTTGTAATTTAACACTTTTGGCTTATCTCATCAGCCAATATCTCATATGTGGTATGATTGTATCTTTTAGTTGAACAAGGCATAAGCTGAAGCTTAGCTCATGCTCTGAATCATAAAAAAGAAAACAGCAGTTCTTACCATTTCTATGTTGTAATGAGAAGACAAAAAGAGATGAACAGACGGTGTTTCTTCTCCTTCAAAGTGTTCAGGGATCAATACATATTTCAATGAACTCTGTATCAGGTAATGCCTGCAGATGTGACTTCCTTAAATACATTAGGTCAACTTAGATGACAGTATCAACTTAGATGACAGTACTTTTTTTTAGAGTGTCTTCCATCTAAGTAATTTACCTGGAAGATAGTATTGCAGATATTTTACTGATGAAGAAGAAACAGCTCACACTCTTTTTTGGGTAATGAGTTTCAGTTTTCTGACAAGGTAAATATTTTGACTGCACCGGTATTTAGAACACTGATTGCTCTAAAAGAACTCATGTTTGACACATTTGTACAACAGGCAAATTCAGTTAAACACAAGTCAAAACTAAGCATATCAATATAAACAAAAACAAAAACAAAAAAAAAAGAAAGAAAAACTTCGCCAAACTTTTTACTGACAAGATGTAATAAAAATATATCATAGAAGAAATATTTTATTTATTTATTGCATTTATTTACTGAGGTAGTCTGACTGGACAGAAAGCTGTATGTTTTTGCCAGACACAAGGGCAGAAATGTTTCAGAAAAATTCCAGCATTTCATAAAGAGCATAGTAAACAAACATATACAAGTAATCAACAAGTATACACAATTTAAAAAGAGTATCATTAATTAATGGCAGCATCATGTTTTTTCGATACCTTTTCTCCTCAGCAAAAACTTTCATAACTCATTAGATTACATAAAGACCATAGTAAACACAGGTATACAAGCAATCAAAAATATACATTTAAACAAAGCATCATTAATTAATAGTGACAGCATCTAAAGAGCTATGAAACATATTTGGAGAAGCATTTGGTAAAAGAAAATAAAAGCATGAAATGGAGGCTTTGTATTAATTTCCCCCTCTTATCTTAATCTGTAATGAATTTGTTGACCTACAGTTCACAGTTTTGTCTGAAAACATGCTCCCATTATCAATAATAATGTATTTTCTATCTGTTTGCCATGTCACATTGTTCTATTTACCTTTTCTTCTTAATCTTATACCATCATGTTTCCATTTAATACCTCATATGTCAGTTTTTTCTCATCTCACCTCCCTTTTTCAAGTGTAGGAACTTTATTTGGTCAATTGTTTATTAAATTATTTTCTCTCAGTTCATGCTGCAACTCCAGTTTCTTTACTCTTAAGTCTGTTAGTTTACATAATTTGTTTTGCTAATGAGGGCAATGCACAGTACTTCAGCTGCTGTCTGAAAAAAATATATAGATTTGCTTTATATATACATGTATGTATATATATATATATATATATATATATATATATATATATATATATATATGTATATATGGGTCTTATTTGTTTTATTGACAGTACAGTTAGTCGAACTGTATTTGGTCAAAACTACTTTAGCGAAAGTGCATTTTGTCGAAAATGCACTTTCGCTAAAAAAAAAAAACATGTCGTTTGCATGTAGCATTAGTTGTACATCAACGTATACTGTTGATGTACAACTAAGGAAACTCTTGTTGAGATCTTAGTACAGTGGGGACAAGGGAATATTCCTTTTTCCCCACTGAAATGCGTTCTCGGAGTGAGAATATTAAAGTACAGAGGTGTGGGGGTGCATGGGGGCTTGCCCCCTTACATAATACTGTGTAGTGCATTTTTTTTTTGTTTTTATTTAGTTTTTATTTTTTTTTTGTGCGAAAGTACATTTTTGATGGAATGCACTTTTGCAGAAGTGAGTTTGACAAAGTACGGTTCGATGAACCGTACTTTTGATTTAACAACGTAGACCCATATATATATATATATATATATATATATATATATATATATATATATATATATATATATATATATATAAAAACACACACACGCACACATATGTAAGGAGGTGTCTGCTTTTTTTTCGCAAATATAACCCCTGCCAAGATACAAGAAACAATTATATTTGCCTCAGGTGAACATTTAGGAGATTTCCATTTGTACCTTATTGTAGGTTCCTAGGTTATTATTAAGATAGTGGCCCAAAAGCCATTTTTAAGCCCTGCCAAGCTTATCCCAAATTTACTGTAATATTGTTGACATGTGTTAATACACCCACGGAATTTTGTGGTTACACTATAGGTTTAAACACATCAAGTGTTCATGGACTTTCTCTTTCCATGAGGGACATAGGTGCAAACCCAGGGTAAATTTGTGATTTTTCATCCATTGGTCCAAGTTACATTTGAATAGGCTTAAGGAGGGCCTTTGTTTCACATGGATGGGAAGTCTATTTCAGAGAAGGGGTAATCTTTGTGACACATGCCTATCACTCCTCCATATCCTGTTTATGTCGTAGACAAGGTTTATGTCCTTAAAGCAGGTACTTTTGATGCCATTTGTTTTGTGGATGCACAACAAATCTGTCATTGTGGGATCAAAGGATTTTTTGTAGGCTAGATATAGATAGATGTGCAGCAGTCTGTCAGTGACAGAGTACAGGGATAGGGCTTTGAAATGGTCTGCATAGGACTTGTTTATTCCATGTATTCTTTCTGTAAGGAACCACTGTGGTATCTCAAGCTGTTGCAAGTGCCTGGTCAGATACATGCCAAAGGGTGCATTGTAATCAATGAATGGTTTGACGAAAGCCAAGTGCAGTGGAGCAATGACATCCTTGGGTCTGGTGCCAAGCCCTTACTTATAAATGGAGCAATGTAGAATGATTTTCTCAACAAAATAGACACATGGTGGTTAAAGGTCAAGTTATTATCAACATGCATTCCTAGATCCCTGACTAATGGATTTACTTTTTGAGGTAATTTATCAATGTGGTAATTTCCAGGGATAGCTCATCCATAACTATAGTGACCTTCTCAAAGAAGTCTACTCAGTTAAGTAGGCATGACCTGCCTTAGAAAAAAACAAACTGCATAGGGTCCATTGTTTGCAGGTTTCCTATGCCATTTCTTATTGGCTCTATGATCATTCTTTCCATGGCCTTCCATATGAGACTATTCAGACGTATGTGTCTGTAGTTCCCCCGGTCAATTGAATCTCCTCTCCTATGTAGAAGGGTAACCATTGCAGTCCTCCAATAGTTTGGCACAAAGTCTGTCTGGAATCTAAGGTTAGATAAATATTCTGGAGGTCTAACCGGCCACAGCAGTCACATTTCATGCTATACATAAGGCATTCTGTGATATTTAATCAGTGTATTTGCCTTAGACAGCACAGTGAAGACCTGCTCACTAGTGATAACTGATAGAAAAATGGAGGTGGTGGGGGTATTTCCTTGGGGTGAAACTGGAGCTAAATATATTGGCCAGCAGATTTACAATATCCCCAGGATCTGTATAGGTGGTTCTATTCACAAATAGTTTGGCACATTGTTAGGTTTTCCCTGTAAAGTTGAGGACATAACTGAGTAAAGGCATGTTCTGCTGAAACTGGTCTGACTTTTTGGGGTGTAATGTTTTACACTTCACTCTTAGGTGTTGCCATGTTGAATTAAACATACTTTCCTCTCAGTTTTGCGCTGGCCTGTTTATGTCTATTTTGCATAACTGAAAAAAGCCTTACTGTCCTTATCTGGGGAAGTTATTTTTATCTTAAATTTGACTAGACTAATGAAGGAGTTTTTACCTTGCAGGGCAATACCCTTCTTGGTTTTCGACATGATTTTATTTCTTTCTTCTTTCCTTTTTTTGTTATACAACCTATTTATACTAGTATTCTGCTAAGGTGGTTTGCTTTTGGAGGCTGTCCTATGTTTACCTTGGGTAGATGCAACTGTTGCTATGCAGCTATTCCCATGATTGTACAAGGTTTCCTGAGAACAATTCTGCAGAGACATATAGTCAAGATCATTCCAATAATCAATTGCTTAATCTGTACTTCTCAAATCTATATACCTTGTTTTACATTTTACTTTATAAATTTAAAGCCAAAGTAAAGAATCTTGTCTGCATAAAACCATATGTGTCTGCCCATTCTGCAAACATGTTCATTTTCCTTTATAAAAGTTCTAGCCAGTGAAAATTATCCATTTATCTTAATTTTACCTGCAAATAAAAAAATGTGGTCTAAATATAGTTTATGATATCTTAAAAAATAGCAAAGTTCATCCACAGTCGCATCCTGAAAGATGTAATTTATTACTTCTCTTTCTTTTTCAACATGATCTCTGTAATCATCACTGCTTTCCTCCTGCAATTCAGCTACTCATTTGCCAATATTAGCATATTGTTTCTGCCTGTCCCCAGTCTTTCATAACTTTCTATAATCCTCTTTGGTGAGAGTCAGTTAAAACCTTTACTGAACTTCAAATATTCTACATGTTCTGGATTTTACTTGTTTCCCTATATATTGCCAAAGCATAAATGTAGATAAGTTTGGCTTGATAAGATCTTTGGCATCAAACTCATGTAAGTGTGCATACATTCACAAGTACATATTCATCACTCCTTCTCTCTTAGACACACACACACACACACACACACACACACACACACACACACACACACACACACACACACACACACACACACACACACACACACACACACACACATAAAGTGGAACTCCATTCCTGTCTCTCTTTCTCTCTCTTTCCCTCTCAGGCAAATTGACATTCCAAAATCCTTTACGCTACAACTAAAAATCCCCTGTCCGACTCTTGTGCACTTCCCCAGGCCAAGTCCCACATTACCGCTCCTTACTACAAGTGACATGCCTCGTACTTCTTCCTAGTACTCTCCTAAGTAATCTCTACGATCCCTCGTCTTTCAAGATATGTTGTTAATCAAAGAGATAATGTACTGTGGTAAAATATACAGATAAGGCAAAGGCTGGACTTCATCAGCTGTACAGACAGAACAAAGGAAATTCCAAGCCCTAT
The DNA here is from genome assembly GCF_019279795.1 of Protopterus annectens. Classification (NCBI taxonomy): domain Eukaryota; kingdom Metazoa; phylum Chordata; order Ceratodontiformes; family Protopteridae; genus Protopterus; species Protopterus annectens. The sequence continues at coordinate 566,345,995 of NC_056738.1, read as the reverse complement.
CTGTCTTGCAAAACATATGTACTGCAGAGGAACTAAACTTTCAGTCATTTTGACTTCCAGTCGTATTGGGAAAGTCACTCTAATAGATTTGATTCAGTCAGACTTTGGAGCAGTCAGACAGAGTCAGATTTGGAGTAAGTGAGAGACCTCTGGCTTTCAGATTTGATCTTCTTGTTCTCGCAATACCTGCCTACTGTTTAATGACAGACACTGAAAGGGCCCTGCTGAAGGACTGACATAGCCATCTACACTCTGGAGAAGGAACCAAGGATTACCAGTTCTGGGACTGACAAATCTAAAAAGTTAGATCCATTCTCATTGAAGGAAAGTGGAGTGTGCCAAACAGGAGCATTTAACCAGGATTCCCTGCAAATGAACTGGACTGTAACCTATTAAAAGTGTCAGCAACCATGTGCCAGGAATTATCACCTATTTTGTGGATCTCCCCAAACAGACAGTGGATGGAGAATGTAGAACTATTCCACAGTACCCACCAAGGACCAAAATACTGTAAGACCAGACCCTTCAAATTTATTCTGACGTCTTGCTATGGAGCATATGGAGCATATGGAGCATGCCTCACCATGTTGCCAGGAACTACTGTAAGTAATTTGATGTTTTCTGACTTTCGTGCTATACAGCAAGTTAAGTTTTATTAATTGATTCTAACTCAAAATTAAGTTAATAATGCATTTCTTATGTGCTAATACATTCTATTTTTATACAAAATTTAACTTGGTGCGCATTATGCGTTTCAATTTTGGCTTGACTGTATCTTTGAATAGGATTTGGAAATGGGGGCAAATAAGTGTTGAGTTAGCTTTTTTTTATCCACAGATAAATGCCTTACATTCCAGCTTATTTGTTCTGGCACATCCATTCATTACTCATGCACTGAAATACAGACATGATCCTTAAAGCTTTACATTACAGTCCTAAACACAAGTCAGCACCACTTCACAATTCTATCCCCAAGCCTGGTTCTTAAACCCACCTATCACCAGTGCTAATATGTCTAGTAATAAATGAAAGAAAAAAAATATGCATATATATTACATTTATATATGCATATATAAATATGCATTCACATATGCACAGATTAATGTGTGAATAATACCTACATAAAAATGTTCGGTATTGTTGTAGAACAGTACCTCCCTGGATGCACAGTAGCAAGTCTTGCCTAAATCCCACCAGCCACCCGATGAGGTGTTCGAATAATGAATGAATATTCATGGTGATGTCTTTACCGGCCTCATGAATATTCACTTGGTATTTGGCATGTTAGCTCAAGGGGGCACTACAGCTCAATAATGGTAAAGAAACAGCACTGTAACCAGAACTGCTACTAATGAAAGACCAACGAGCTGTTTATTAATACAGATTTATGCATTAAGACAGAAGGTCATTATGCGGAATGCATATCTCTCAACTGTTTCAGATTTATTTTGATATTTGTTTAGTAATTTACTGTTAAGTTATTCATTAAGAAACACTTATCTGGGTTCCACCAAAGATGGATGTTATTAATTTTCCTTGGTCCACATTTTACAGGGCTAGGGTTAGGGTTAAGGTTAGGATTAGGCCTAGAGTTAGCCCTAACCCTGACCCTAATCCTAACCCTAATGCTAACACTAGTGCTAACCCTAATCCTAACCCTAGCCCTAACCCTAAGTGTCCTGTTGGCTCTGTAAAATGTGGACCAAGGCAAAGTAATGGCATCTCTCTCTTGCGGAAGCCATGTGTACACTGGTGATTTCAATGTCTGCCAATCAACTATCAATGTATACATGATGTCACTATCAAATCTGCATGGGAGTCGATCATGTGTCATTTGCATACAACATCACAGCAATTTGGCATATCAGTCACACAAGCCACGCCCACTTCTGCTCAGACCTACACGGGGTGGTACTGTTCTACAACAATGCCAAATGTTCCTACAAAATAGAAAGAAGAAACTGAGAAACGTCAAAGCCTTTACTCATAATTAAAATATAGGCTCTAACTCTTGTCTCATGCTGACCCACACTTTCTGTGTACAAAACCCCAGATGAGCTTATAAACCTGAAGAACAGAAAGCTTGCAGTTTTAAAAAGGATATGGTATATAATCATTCCTCCAGCCAATGAAAATTAAATCATGAAAGAATGCTGATCAGTTGTGAAAAAATAATAATGATAACAATAATAATAATGCTTATGATGAGTAACTGTATGTTCTTAAAGAGAGAAGCCCAGTCATAAAGTACATTGTTATTCTAATGTTACTGCATGAGGAAAAAAAAACAAACAAGGCAAAAAGGGCAAAATAAAGAATCACGTTGGTGAGTAGAATGACATGGTGAATACAGCTACCATGCTCTGGCTCTGTGGTTTAATGGAAAACTTGACAATAAACAATGATCATCAGAGTATGAGTGGTGTTACAGCTTATGGAAAAGATTATCAGGCCGTATGGTGTTGAACATCGCAACTGGTCTGCTTACTATAAGCAGTAGTAGTGCTGGACCCCCGGTCAGGTTGTGCTCCTGCATATGGAGTGGATTGCATGAATCCATAGTCCGTACAGTTGTAGGCTTAGAATCCTAAGATTAGGATAATATTTTATTTATTTATTTATTTATTTTACATTTGTTTACCGGGAAGTTCTGACTGGGCATGGATCCCATTTTCAGCGGAGGCCTGGGAAAAAAAGCTCCACAAAGATTCGTACAGCAAATACAGTAAATGCAATACATATGTTAATAAAGTACAGTACAGAGTTTCAAATTAATAAAGTACAGTTTTAAGGCCAAGGAATGAGCAAAAAGCAAATATATTATAAGGAGCAAAGTGTGTTACAATAAACAATGCAGTTGAAAGGACATTTTGTTCAATCATTTGGTTACATTCATCAGTGGCTAGTACAGTAAACACACATTGATTAAGAGTATAGAAAGAAATTGTTGCAAGCTTTCATAGAAGATTATGGTATGATATGATCTAATTAAATGAAGCTACCGAGGAACTGAACAATTACATAACCAAGATCTATGTAAATGTGACTGGAGGATTTTTTGAAATTATTTTTGTTTTCAGTGACCTAATATCTACAAGGATGGTATTCCATGCTTTTGCAACAGAAACAGAAAACAAGGAGTCCCCAGAGCTATTGCTGCTTTTGTCTATGTCAGCCAGTGCTTTATTGGCAGATCTTAATAGACATTTGTTAGAGTAGATATTAAGTAGACCTTGAAGAGCAGGGACTCTATTGGGATACTATAGAATTTGGTGGGCTTTCATAGGCTGGTTATATGTGAGCAGGTTGGCTAATTCTAGCCAGGATAGTTACTTGATTGCTATGCAGTGAAGTCTGCTTTGTTTAGGTTGAAGAGTATAGAGGAGGCATAGAGGAGTGTGGATAGTAGGTAGATTCTTCCGATGGTGGCTTTACTGTTATTGGTGAGGTACTTTTTGCATCTATATAGGGTTCTGAATTTTTTATGAACTTATTTATTACTTTTTATGATTGTCTGTGTAATGTGCATATCAAATTTCATGTTGTGATCTATGATAACCCCTAAAAGTTTGGTGTGCTGGACAGGTGTGATAGTTGGGTTATTGGCTGAGAATATTGTGAATGGTGATATAGGGTCTAATGCTCTAGTGAGATAAAATATCATTAGCTATGTTTTATTGGGGTTAAGTATTAGTTGAGAGTTGGCTAACCAGGTTTCAACAGCATTAAAGACTCTTGTGTCAATTCCTGGAGTTGAGGGAATGATGGGATGAGCAGATTAGAGTGGAGTCGTTGACATACTGGACTAGAGTGGCATGCCGGGTAGCTTTGTGGAGTTGATTGGTGAATATGTTAAAAAGAAGAGGTCCAGGAATGGATCTTTGGGTGACCACAGGGTTACAGGTAGGAGGGGAAATAGGGAGTTTTGCCATTTTACTGCTTGTTGGCAGTTGGATAAATAGTCTTGTAACCATGCTAGTGTGGAGTGGCTGAGATTAAGATTGGAGAGAGCGGAGATAGGTAGGGGGTATTAACCTCATGAGATAGTATAATTTGGGTATTGTGTTAGTAAGGTCATGTGGAGTGAAGGTAGATGGTAATATGGATTGAAGATTGCGAGAAGAGGAGTGGCTATATAGAAATGAGGTTGGTGTGAGAGAGAAGCTTAGGGGAATGGCTAGTTAGGTATAAAGGTCAGGAGCCTGGGGTGTGTGGGAATGGGGATAGGGTAGGGGAGTGGAGTGAGACTGAGCTTAACAAAGAGTGAATGGAGCAAGAAGAGCAAAATTCCAGGTATGTGCAAGAAAAAATAATCAAGTGCTCTGAACTACTGGCTTCTTAGTAATAAATTAATTTGCCCATTTAGCTATTACACTTGTTATTTTAGATATTAGTGAGACTGTCTTGGTATGGGCAGCTCTGAGTATAAATAAATGTATAGAGTAAGAGGACTATGGTTAAATAGAATGATGGAAAAAGTGAAACAAATTGTAGTTAAGTTGGGAAGGGAGTCTATAGGGAAGGTATAAAATTGAAAAGATCTCTGGTATCCAAATTACTATAGGTTCTAGAGGAAAAACTATAATTCAGTAACATGTGCAAGCTACTGTAATAATATTGGAGGAGGAAGAAACAGTGTAAAAAAATCTCTCATTTGAGGGAATTTGTTTTCACTCATTTGATAATAGCCCTCAGGAGGCCAGGGGAAATGTGTGTCTTGAAACTTGTTAATGGGAAGAAGATGGATTCTCTGCAGTGATGCTATGTCTACATCACTTTGAGGTGGAGGGGCTACTGCAGTATTTTTGTAGGGAAGATATCTCTGTGGTCTGAACTGTGAATGAAGTAGGCTGCTGACTGATGGGATTATCTGCCATTTATGTTAGATGGGTAAATCTGCTTTGAGTCTTAATCTGTGGAATAAGCCAGACTAATTCAGGTGGTAGGCTGGAGTGCCCTTGGTCATGACAAGATTAAATAAACTATTTGTTGTGCCTACTTTTGAGAGGTCAAGCTAATGCATCTGTTTGTATAAAGGAACAACCACCCTCAAGACTATGCCATTCAAAGCAACAACAAAGGTAAAAGTATCAAGGCATACTCATGACTGCCTAGACTGTGGCCACTTCAGCTGTCACATTCAACACTGTAACAGTGTGACCCAATCCATTTTGAAAGCTTCAATAAAAGAGGTTGCATGAACATCAGGTATTCTGTGGCTGACTCATTTGACAATGCCTGCATAGATGAGGCACATCAATAAGCAATTATCTTAAGCCTCACAAATTTTGAATCATCAGAAATGGGGGAAATAAGCCACATCAGCCCACAGCCAGACCCAAAAAGAAAAGTGTACCAGATCTTAAGTTGTTTTTCTTATTTCAAAGTATATTTCATCCCCTTTATTCTAAACAGGAAGGATCTACTATGAAACCCAGACTGACAGGATAATAAGGGACCACATAGCCAAACACAAATGCCTAAAATGCTAAAAGAGTGAGCACTCCAAATGCAAGCAGGACCCTGTACCTCCACTTGGGACAATTACATATACCATCTTCACATTTACATAAACACAGACAGAGACATCTCCTAAAGCAAAGTGATCACCGGATACACACGTAAATTCTTTGGCTGGACTGAGAGGTTTTGGAACCTTCTTTAAAGCAGCTACTGCAAATATGGTTTCCATCTCAGGAGACATTGACCAGTACATCCATTCTACAACAGGCTGGAGGATCTTATCAGGCCGCATTTGGCAGGGAGCCACCATGTTTGTGTTCTACCAGGTAGTCAGGGTCTCAGGTTGACTAGAAATCAACCAAAGAAAAAGACAAGGAAGACAGAAAGGCTTGCTACAGAGTATACTTATCTGAGGAGAGTGTTTTGTGATTCCTTTCCACCTTAATCTTACACCAAGATTCAGAAGCATTGCCTTACTTGCAAAAGTTTGTAGAAACTAAGCATTTTCATCTGGTATGATATGCCTTGTATATCCTATGATAATAAAAGTGACATTACATCTGTGTAACCATTATTTAGTTACTGGAGTGTTAGGATGAAAATAATGTGTGCATTAGTGGTTGGATAAAATATGAAATAAACTATTAATGTGTGTGTGTGTGTGTGTGTGTGTGTGTGTGTGTGTGTGTGTGTGTGTGTGTGTGTGTGTGTATGCATATGAGAGAGAGAAGTGAATGGGGTAACTGATAAACTGAATTAATTTCATGCCGTCTTCTTGAGACAAAATATCTTTTATATTTTAATATTTCAGAAATTGAACTCTTTAATAAATCAGTTTAAAATTCCAAACATTATTTATTTGATGATAGATTTAAAAAACACTAAACTATGTAAAAGAAATTAAACAGTAAAGAAATAATGTGTGTTTTGTCAACAATTTACCAAAAGAATTACATCTAAAGCATGTTGACACCTCTGCAATAGTAAGAACTTTATGGATTTTTGTTAAACTCGTTCTTTTGCAGTGCTTGTAAGTAAAATGTAAATGCTTGGATACACAATAAAATGTGTTACTACTGACAACTCTGAAAACATTAAATAAATAAAAATACATGATTATTTGGGCTGAACAGATTAACAAAGCTGTTGACTCTCTATTTACTCAAAAGTTACACTCCCAGCTACACTGAATCATCATTCTAATCAAATGTTTGATTTGTTTGTTTTTCAGTTCATTTACTTGGGATAACTCAAGTATGATACTACATCTTGTCTGCTCTTTGAGTTCACACTTTTCATCAATTTTCCAGTTGAGTGAACAAAGAAAATTGCAGGTGAATTAATATGCTTACAAAAGCATCTTTTACAGGGTTTAAAACAGATGAATTTCAAAGGTTTCTGCTACTCTTTTAAGTGGCTCAGAGTTAAAGAGAATATACAGTTTATGCAAAATATCCAAAATAACATTTTATAATCGTATGTAGGATCTCTTTTAATTGTATTTTTACTATCACTACTATATTTTTGAAATCAGTAAGAAAAATACTGAAAATCCTATTTGTCAAATTTGGACGTAGAGACAAAGTTCTGCAAAGATAATGTTGCTTCAGGGTGAAGTATTTCTTCATTTTATTAGCAATAATTAAAAAGTTCGATTTAACTTAATTTTAATTAGTCTGGCTTGACAATTTGATCTGAAATATTGAAATTTTCATTAACACATCAAATTAATAAGATAGCATTATAGTACTTATCTTTGACAAACTGACAGCACATTCAGGAAGGAAATAACTTACACATTTGTTTTGCTCTTGCAAGAATTTCTGGAATTGACAATAAATGTTTACTTTGCTTGTTATGTTACAGTGAATTCATCATGCTCACTATTTCTAATTTATTTTATGAAGTTGCTTGCTGTTGGCTGCATAAACGTTACCGAAAATAATAACCTTCTTGGGATAAATGGCTTCCATAAGTGTTATTTTGATCAGAACAGGAAATCTCAGTAGCCAAATCCGTATTGGTTACATATTAGAGACAATGTTTTGACATCATAAAACTCTATGGGCAAGAGAGTTCTTAATTTCCACTCCTCAAAAGATAACAGTCTTGGAGATAATATTGTCAGAGACCTGGGGTTTGTGAGGAGTGTATTCCCCACCCCACCATGAGAACTGCAGAAAAGTCTGCCATCATGTAATAATGCTTTTATTTGTTGTGATAGTAAAGACTTAGCATTCTATAACATTTCACTGTCTCAGGTTTATTTATCCAGCATTTTATAGTGCAATGCTTGTTAAAGTGAGTTAATATTCATCTCATCTTCTCCTTAGTGATCTTGTCATATTTCTTTAGAACTGTCCTTTGGACAGGGCTTTGTGATCACTCTCAAGAGAATGGTTTGGCAATCATTGCTCCCTTAGTGGTTTAATGTCTGTTTTGTGCCTGAAGCTACAAGAAAAAAAAAAAGGTAGATACAAAAATATGCACATTTATATGTATAACAGTGTACAGTGATCCACATTACATACCATCTGAAGAGTCCCAGATTCAGTGAAAGTGATGAGTCAATGGAGGGGGTACTAAGATGCAATGTAAGCATTGCAAGGCACTTTACAAACAAGCCTATAAGTACCATATAATGGACAAAGGTTTATGTTTGCATACAAGAGTAAAAAGACTGCATAGTACAGAGCCAAGGAATATATGGAAAGGCCAATAAACTTATATATATATATATATATATATATATATATATATATATATATATATATATATATGGATCTAGGACGTTTGCTCGACTGAGCAAATATCCGAATCCAAAAAACCCGAACACACTTTAACGAAAGCGCTTTCATCGAAAAAGCGCTTTCGTTAAAGTGTGTGAAAAAAAACCACTTAATTTACATTTTAGCAGGGGGGCTTTGGACCCCTGCACCCCCCATGTGGGGGGTTGTGCCCCTCCACACCCCCCTACTTTAATATTCTCCCTCCGAGACCACAGTACAGTGGGAAAAGTGAAATTTCACTTACCCACACTGTAGTACAGCCTCAGCAACAGTCATACTTACGCAAAGTGCTGCTTCAGTGAATAGCACTTTCACGTAAGTATGCACGGCCGTTTGGATTTCGGTCGTTTGCTCAGTCGAGTAAACGTCCTAGATCTCTCTCTCTCTATAGATATATATATATATATATATATATATATATATATATGGGTCTACGTCTAATCATCTAAAGATCACTTACCTGAAATGGAATTTACCGAGACGACAACACCGAACTTTGAATACACCAAACGCTATCGATTTTTTTTTTTAAAGTGAAAGCATGTACTTGATAAACATGGGGAGATGTGCCCATTTCCCCACTGTAGTGTGATCCTGAAGTTGGTATATTTAGTTGGCGGTTGGGTGGTGTAGCCCCCAAAACTTGGGTGGTGTGGGGGGTGTAGCCACCCACTTGGGTGGGTTTTACATACTGTGGTACATTTCTACATTGAATCTGGGACCAGATAACCTAGCTATGCTTCTTCATCTAGACATATCAATTATTTGCAAACAGGAGGGGAAGAAACAGAGACAAAGTTTTTATTTTTCTTGGCCCAAAGATCTTTGTTGATGGCGACTGCAGCCATGAAATTAAAAGAGTTTTATTATAGCTTTTTATGGCAAATTTATGCAAAATTTTAAAGAGAAAAGTCATTACATTGTCATCAATGGTCTGCATAATCCAAAATATGGTACTACCACTAATAAAGAGTTGGACTACAACAAAGGATATATGCTAGAAAATCAATGTGGCTGAATTGTGTTAAAAAAAACTTTTGAGAATTCTGTGGGATGCAAGAAGACCATATTTGTCAGTTGTTAAGGGATTGAATCCAGACAATTCACATGAAGGTTTGTTAGTAAAAACAAAACTTAGTGCTTTGGACAAATAATGTGAAGACAGGATGCACTGTCAAAGACAATGATGGTGGGAAAGATCAAAGGCCAAAGCAGAAGGTGGCAGCAGAAACTATGGTGGATGGACAACATTTCTGAAGCAATAGTATCTATCTATCTATCTATCTATCTATCTATCTATCTATCTATCTATCTATAAATATATATCCATATCTTTATATCTGTATCTATATATAGACAGATCTGGACATTAGCACATTAGACCTGCTTTTTGTGAACTACTGTTTTACTTTCTTTTCCTAGACATCGTGTCCTTACATTATTTAGGCAAAGTATTTGAGTTTAATATTTATCTATCTATCTATATACACATATAGATACCTAGATATCAACGTTCGCAACATCACCTTTGGAAATGTCGACACACTACTCAGCATTCATCATGCAACAATCTCAGTGTTTGCAAAATATATGTTAGAAAAAATTAAATAAAACATTGTTTTCATGGTGGTAGCCCCCTTCTTCCCTCATATCCCCTGTTAAAGATATATAAATACTAACTCCAAGACTGCACACTGTTGGGGAAAGGGCATATTTCTCAGCTGTAAGATTTGTGCAGTCTTGCACACTTGTTGACCATCTGTGTAGCCAAGAAGTCAAGCAAATTTTGTTGACTAAACAGATATTTACCAAAGGTAGCTTCAATGATATTTAGTCCCCCTTTGTAGATAATACATGGGCCTACCTAAATGTATCGAATGCTAATAATATCAATATGAAAAATATCTAAAACACAAAATATTGACAAAGTCAGAGCTATACTAGAGAAGAGTATATGCCCTTTCTCCATTGTAATGCAACCACAGAGTTGGTATATTTAAGTATTAGGAGGTGTAGGCTAACCCCACAAAAACAATGGTTTGGGATGTGTTTAGCTTCTACTGATATTTTGTGTTTAGATATTTTTCATGCCAACATTATTAGCATTAGACCAATTTAGGTATACCTACAGATAAAGATATGTATTTGTGTGTGTGTGTGTGTGTGTGTGCGTGTGTGTGTGTGTGTGTGTGTGTGTGTATACAGATATATAGCTATATATATATATATATATATATATATATATATATATATATATAGAGAGAGAGAGAGAGAGAGGGAGACACATGTGTGTGTATGTATATATACATGTATATGCATATAATACCCAGAATTGATGGACATGCTCCACCTAAATAAAACCATATCCCCTAGAGCCACATGCTCCAGGGATCTAAACCTCACCACAACAATAAATAGGGTGTGCTGGAGGGATAGATTCCTGTCCCAGAGTCTTCCCATGCTCTGGAACAAGATTCCAATCTACATTAGGCAGAGCTCCTCGCTAACCCTCTTCAAGAGAAACCTTGATGAGTGGATGGGAAACAGAAAGTTAACCCAAGTGATCACTTCAATGGCTCTGCTGGACAGAGGCACAGGGAACTATCTAAGGGGGCGGCGAAAGCCAACACATTCTGGCTAGGCTTATAAATGCCTTTGAGCAGATAGCCTAGTACCTACCTATGAACCTATATGTATATGCATATGTATGTTTTGCACAAATCAAACTCTAAGAAAGGGACTTATTATATTAAAATTTAAGTATACTTAAATTAATGTTAGGAGCTGTCTTTTAAAGAAAATGAAGACTCCCCTAATGTATTATAGATAAAGATGTGGACTTTAAGTGTATTCCAACTGTTTTTAATTATGATGTTTATGTGTTCTGACGTATTATTACATAGTACCAGAAAAACATGTACAAGTTTGTCAGTGATTTCACTATGTTTAAGTCTATTAGTGTTATGATCAAAGCCTATGCTTAAAAGGGGCTTGCACTTGATACCCCACTGGCTGATAACTTCAGTAATAATACTGCTTACAAGATCTTTTGGGTAACCCCTGTCAAGAAATATATCAACCAGTTTATTCATTTTAAATACCAAGTACTGGATGGAAGCCATTTTGGTATTATCTGTTTTTTTATTGGAATTTAAAAACAATTAGAATGTATTCTTAAATTTTAGACGGTTAGAGTTTAAGATTGGACAGTGACTTTGGTTCTGCACTGAAACTACAAGATGCCAATTGCTCTACCTCAGTGATAGTCTATATTGCAAAATGCATAGGGTGCCCAGTGATCTATATAGAAAAAAACAGAACTACCCCTCAGGCAAAGACTATATGAGCACTGCTGCAACATTTTAAAGAAAAATAAAAGTAGTGCATTAGCCAAGCACTCTGAAGTGTGTCCATGGTTTAAAAAAATTTTTTTTTTTGCCATAATAGATATAATTCCTGTGAATCCACAATTTTGGTGAGTAGGAGGCAAAATTAGAATATAACCCCCCGGATTTACTATTCTTCTGTGCAGGACTAGCTTAGTCCTGCATGGAGGTGGTAATTTAGGAGCAGGATGGCAGCGCACCATGCATATTAATGAGGTGCGTTGCCTGAGCTCCTAATCTTACATGGAGCATGTAAGAGTGCAGGGGGTGTGTCTGAGAGCTGAGCTCTCAGAATATACACACCCCCACAATGAAGAACAGCAGAAAGGGCTAGGAAATGAGCAAGATCACTCATAGGTATCTGCATATCCCCACCAACATCCCCCCTGGTGTACAACAGCAAGTACATACAAATAAAATGAGCAAACCTTTTTTTTAATTTTTTTAAAAATCTGATTAAAACTAACCGTAGGTGCATGGGTGTGCCCATTGCTTAGCTACGGTTAATGCAGCTTAAATGGCTGAAGAGGATAACAAGGAAGATACATGCAGGTGAAGCAGCATAGAAATAGTGTAGTGGGCAGAGCATTCGCCTTACAAGCAGGCATTCCCAGTTCGAGTCCTACTGCAGCACATACCATTTTCCATGGCAAAGCACGTTATGACCAATATTTTTGATGCATAACCCACTAAATAACATACATTTATGAACTGGAGTACTGCAGGAAATGCACGTGAGGTGTCAGCGTCATAATGAATAAAGCACTAGTAAGCAGGTTTAAGCAGCAATAAGCAGTAGTAAGCATATTTAAGCACTAGTAAGTGAGTTTAAGCCCATTTGTGCAGGGGTAATCAATGCACACACAAGTTAAGCAATTCTGAAGCTAACTCTTTGTTAGCATATGTAACCGGAGGTTAGCAGTGCTTACCCTCACGCAAACCCACTCAAACCCACTTACAAATGCTCTAAAGTACCTTAATCACTCTGTATCCAATGGCCCTTGCTCTGCCCATCAACAAAATAAACAGCTTTGCAGGTCTTGAACCCAGGACCCTATAGTCACCGTAGTTAACCACCAAGTCATCACAGCAATTCAGAAGAATGAAGTATCAGCAAACAAGTCTTCAATATAGTAAATTCAAACTGAACCTGTGACAGGAATCAGTATACAGACATATGTTCCATAACCCACTACATAACATAAATATGTGAACTAGAGTACAGCAGTAAGCCCAGAAGTCAGGTGTAATTGTGGAAGAGTGTTGAAGTCCCCAATAAAACACAAGGACCCCATACAGTGTACGTACACATGAATCATGGACACCAGACATACATATAAGATGTAATGAATAATAAATCAATGCCAAAAAGGAAATATAATGTAAATTCAAATGTAAGCAATGCTAAGCATTGCACAGGCCAGCTTAGGAGGTGTAAGCAATGTGTAGGCCAGAAAACTCAATTTGCTCAGTCTTATATCCCTTTAAACAATGCCAACCTTAGGTAAGCAGGTTTGCCCATAGCTTATCCTTTTCAAAACTGGCCAGTCACAAAAAAGTGCAGGAATTTGGCCATAATTAAACCTAAGAGACGAGAATATATCTCATAACTGGTTGTAGCTTCCCTTGCAGGCACTATGTCAGCAAGGGGCGACGGTGTGTGCTTTCAGGCACAGTGCTGGTGCAGCTAGGAGTCCAGAGTCATGGCAGGACTCCTTGCCAAAGTCCATGACCAGAGACTGCTGCAGGGCCAGTACCAGGGTGCCCAATATAAGGCAGAATCCTGGGACCATCTCATCCGTGACCTCACCAGTGCCACTGGCATACCCCGAACTGGTGAGCAGGTCAGGCATCACTATGCCAACCTGAAGCGGCGTAAGGGGGACCTCTTGGAGCAGTGGATCCAAGAGGCTAGGATAGCAGGGGCTGTACCAGCTGTGTGTATCACCCCACTATATGTGTATTAATTACCAGCTCATGTATATCATGGATAGGTATGGCTAACTATTCCTCTTATGTCCTCCACAGCTGCACGTGAGAGGGCAGCAAACCAGAAGGCCCATGGAAGTCACCTGAAGAGGTCTCATATAGTTTCTTTGTAAATAAAAGCATAATAGCCTGACAATAAAGGTCTAACTGCTGGACTGCATGTGTATACAACTGATTGACACACATCTATGAGAATAAAGCTGGCACACTAGCAACTCCCCAAACCCTTATGAGACTAAGAAGCCAGGTATGTCCCATTTACACCCCTATCTTATCAAGCAGTGTCCAGAGTGTGTACAGTAACAGGGTGAGATGTATGTGCATAATAGTAATGTGGAATCTGGTACTGTGTGTGGCAACAATCAGGTAGTGCTAACAAACATTTCTCCCACAGGTCTGTCAGATACCAACACTGTGCCCAGAAATACAAGAATGATACCCTGTACTTGTACTGTTTACATTGGTATTGTATGGCATTGTGAGTGATGCAGGTCTGTAATACTCTCGCATTTACTGTCATAGGAAATAAATCTAAAAGTATTAGTAAATGAATTGCCTGTATAACACCTGTTTTGTTTAAAGCAAGTACTGCATACACCAGAGAATATGGCAGGAAGAGTCTCGCATAGTTTGTTTGTAAATAAAAGCGTAATAGCCTGACAATAAAGGTCTAACTGCTGGACACAAGTGTATACTCTGGTATCATATGGTAATGTAGATTTGCAATCATGTAATAGTACTGTTGTATTAAGCATTACCCACACCATGCACCATAAATAGAATTTGTAGGAATGCCTGTATATGACTGGTGTAATCCCCAGTGGCCATTTACTACAACTGAGAGACACATAAACAGACAACAGGGCAAATGCAGACAACAAAACCCGACTAGCACATGCAACTGAGATGTGAACTGTTGTTTTTTTAGCACACACAGACATGGTTTGAATCCTGCCAGTGGTAGTAGTCTGCATACAGAATCATACCCCACAACTGTACAGCTATGTCCAGTAAAGTGGCCCATATCTGTTGCCTGTCATCCTGTCCCCCTGTGAAATCAATGGGATGATCCCAGATGTATAGGCAGCAAACAGGAAATACAACTGATGGACACACATCTATGAGAACAAAGCTGGCACACTAGCGACTAAGAAGCCAGGTATGTCCCATTTACCCATCTTATTAAGCAGTGTCCAGAGTGTGTACAGTAACAGGGTGAGATGTATGTGCATAATAGCAATGTGGAATCTGGTACTGTGTGTGGCAACAATCAGGTAGTGCTAACAAACATTTCTCCCACAGGTCTGTCAGATACCAACACTGTGCCCAGTAATACAAGAATGATACCCTGTATTGGTACTGTTTACATTGCTATTGTATGGCATTGTGAGTGATGCAGTTGCTCTGAATAATGAGGTATTACTCATCACTGTCACCCACACTGTCCTACAAAATATAACTGTCTAGGAAATCTGTATAAGAGTGTTGTAATACAAGGTCAGAATGTAAAAGCACAGGAGAATTATAAGACAGAAAGCAGATAGGAGATATACAGCAATATCTTTATAGCACACACAACTCTGATGGACAGTCTTTAAGTTGTAGCAGATACAGAAATGGTCTGAATCCTGGGAGTGGAAGTAGGATGTATACAGAATCATATGCCACAACTGTACAGATGAGACCAGAATGTCCAGTATATGGCCCCAATATCTGCTGCATGTCTCCCTATCCCCCTGGTAAGTCTGTGGGATGATCCCAGATGTTTAGCCAGCAAACAGGGAATACAAGTGATTGTCCAACATCTATGTGAACAAACATGTCACTGTAGCAACTCCTGAAACTGTAAGGAGAGTAATAAGCAAAGTATGCCCTATCTACATCCCCATGTTGTCAAGCTG